>NC_083444.1:19656608-19784108 GCF_020745735.1 Hemiscyllium ocellatum
TGCCAGTTGGACAGGAACCAAAGGGGAACTGGATAAAAATAAAACCTCACAGGGAACCGTCGATGGGGCTGTGAGGAGTAAGCAGAGGTCAGCATTCCAAGGGTTGCCCCAACCCCCCTGAGAAGACATTATACCTTCTGGAGACAATAACTCCTACTGACTATGAGGGGCATGGATAGGATAAATAGGCAAAGTCTTTTCCCTGGGGTCGGGGAGTCCAGAACTAGAGGGTATAGGTTTAGGGTGAGAGGGGAAAGATATAAACGAGACCTAAGGGGCAATGTTTTCACACAGAGGATGGTACGTGTATGGAATGAGCTGCCAGAGGATGTGGTGGGGGCTGGTACAATTGCAACATTTAAGAGGTATTTGGATGGGGATATGAATAGGAAGGGTTTGGAGGGATATGGGCCGGGTGCTGGCAGGTGGGACTAGATTGGGTTGGGATATCTGGTCGGCATGGACCGAAGGTTCTGTTTCCGTGCTGTACATCTCTATGACTCTGCGACTCGATAAATCGCTCGGATGATCGCCGATATGAAGGAGCTGTCCTGTGAGCAAAGAGTAAAAAGGTTGACACTATTCACTGGAGATTGTACGAATGGGAGGGGGAGGGGTGCTCCCACTGAGAGATATGAGAGTCTTGAGTGGCTCGACAGGGTCAATGTTGACAGGTTGTTTCCCCAGATGGGAGAGTCTAGCCCCAGAGGGCATAGTCTCAGAATAAAGGGGCACCGATTTAAGACTGAGCTGAGGAGAAATTTCTTCTCTGAGAAGGTTGTGAGTCTTCAGTACTCCTTGACACAAAAGCTGTAGGGGCAGAGTCCTTGTGAATAGATAGACTCTTGATTGGTCATAGAATCAAGGTTTACAGGGCAAAATGGACATGGGTAGTGTCAGTCGGACCAGCTATGATGCTGTTGTATTGCAGAATAGACTTGTAGGGCCAAATGGCCTACTTCTGTTCCTGTTTCTAATAGTTTTATTGACCTGTTTAACTTCTTGTAAACTCTCCTTTCACATAACGCGCTTGGTAACTTGTCGTAGCGTTGCTCTGCATGCCTTGCATTCCAATTTTGATATGTTTCACTTCTGAAGTGCCCGCAGGACCTCACATCCCACTAAATGCCCCACCTGAATGTGGTTGTTTTATTGAGACAATCAAAGTCTGAATCATGCAACGTCTATCCCAACAGGGCAGTGTTCAATGACAGAGTTTCAGGCAATTCTTGATGATCTTACTCACTTGGAGTGAAACATAATTGTATACCTCACCTGCGAAGTGCCTTGGGGAATTTTATTTCATTGGAGAGGCTACGCAAATGTGGTTTTGCTGCTGTTGTTAAGACAATAGCCGTCTCAATCATGGATTGGGTAGGAGAGCACTATTATTTGCGCCAGACACAATGGGGATTTCCATCGTAGCATTACTTAGCTGAGACAATGCCATATTGTGGCGCATTCAAACCTGACATTCAACTAACACTAGGTTAGTAAGCTGCAAATGTGTTGCTGGTCAAAGCACAGCAGGCCAGGCAGCATCTCAGGAATAGAGAATTCGACGTTTCGAGCATAAGCCCTTCATCAGGAATAATCAGAAACACTAGGTTAGCTCAATTCATTGAATATGAAAGAGTGGCTGCCCTATTTTATCAAGTTTGACATCAGGGACCCCTCGCAAAATTGGAATCAATGGGCATCAGGTGGCAAACTCTCTGCTGGTTGGAGTCATACTTTGTGTACAGGGAGATTGATGTGGTTGTTGGAGGTCAATTGGCTCCAGGACATCTCTTGTGGAGTTCCTCAGGGTAGTGTCCTAGGTCCAACCATCTTCAGCTGCCTCATCAATGGCCTTCCCTCCATCATAGAGTCATACAGCTATACGGTAGGGAAACAGACCGTTCAGTCCAACCGCTCCATGCCAAATATAATCCCAGGCGATAAGGTCAGAAGTGGGCACGTTCGCCGATGATGGTACAATGTTCAACACCATTCCTCAGGTACTGAAGCAATCCATGTCCAAACGCAACAAGGTCTGGACAATATCCAGGCTTGGGCTGAAATGCAGCAAGTAATCTTTGTGCCACACAAATGCCATGCAATGACCATCCCCATTAACAGAGGATCCAACCAGTACCTCTTGGCATGACCATTAGCGAATTCGTCACTATCAACCTCATGGAGAGAGTTACCATTGACCAGAAACTGAACTAGACTCACTATGGAAATGCAATGGTTACCAGACGTAAGGAACTCTGTGGTGATTAACTTGCCTCAAGACTTCAGAAGGTATTATCTACAAGGCACAAGATCAGGAGGGCAATGGAACGCTCCCCAGTTGCCTTGATGGGTGCCCCTTCCAACAATACTCAAGAAGCGCAACACCATCCAGGTCACACAGACACAGACACACACACACGCACATACACACACAGATATACTCACATCCACACATAGGCACATTCTCACATGCACACATAATGTAGGGAAATAGATGGTGACATCTTGCAAAATGTCCAGATTACAGAGGAGGAAGTGCTGGATGTCTTGAAATGGTTAAAGGTGGATAAATCCCCAAGACCTGATCAGGTGTACCCAAGAACTCTTTGTGAAGCTAGAGTAGTGATTGTTGGGCCTCTTGCTGAGATACTTGGATCATCGATAGCCACAGGTGAGGTGGCAGAAGACTGGAGGTTGGCAAACATGGTGCCACTGTTTAAGAAGGGTGGTAAGGACAAGCCAGGGAACTATAGACCGGTAAGCCTGACCTCAGTGGTGGGAAAGTTGTTGGAGGGAATCCTGCAGAACAGGATGTACATGTATTTGGAAATCATGTCTCAGAAACTTGATTGAGTTTTTTGAAGAAATAACAAAAAAGATTGATGAGGGCAGAGCAGTAGATGTGATCTATATGGACTTTAGTAAGGCGTTCGACAAGGTTCCCCATGGGACACTGATTAGCAAGGTTAGGTCTCATGGAATACAGGGAGAAGTAGCCATTTGGATACAGAACTGGCTCAAAGGTAGAAGACAGAGGGTGGTGATGAAGGATTGTTTTTCAGACTGGAGGCCTGTGACCAGTGGAGTGCCACAAGGATCGGTGCTGGGTCCTCTACTTTTTGTCATTTACATAAATGATTTGGATGCGAGCATAAGGGGTACAGTTAGTAAGTTTGCAGATGATACCAAAATTGGAGGTGTAGTGGACAGAGAAGAGGGTTACCTCAGATTACAACAGCATCTGGACCAGATGGGCCAATGGGCTGAAAAGTAGCAGATGGAGTCTAATTCAGATAAATGTGAGGAGCTGCATTTTGGGAAAGCAAATCTTAGCAGGACTTATACACTTAATGGTAAGGTCCTAGGGAGTGTTGCTGAACAAAGAGACCTTGGAGTGCAGGTTCATAGCTCCTTGAAAGTGGAGTCACAGGTAGATAGGATAGTGAAGAAGGTGTTTGGTATGCTTTCCTTTATTGGTCAGAGTATTGAGTACAGGAGTTGGGAAGTCATGTTGTGGCTGTACAGGACATTGGTTAGGCCACTGTTAGAATATTGTGTGCAATTCTGGTCTCCTTCCTATCGGAAAGATATTGTGAAACTTAAAAGGGTTCAGAAAAGATTTACAATGATGTTGCCAGGGTTGGAGGATTTGAGCTATAGGGAGAGGCTGAACAGCTGGGGCTGTTTTCCCTGGAGCATCGGAGGCCTGAGGGGTGACCTTATAGAGGTATACAAAATCATGAGAGGCATGGATAGGACAAATAGACAAAGTTTTTTCTCTGGGATCGGGTCGTCCAGAACTAGAGTGCATAGGTTTAGGGTGAGAGTGGAAAGAGACCTAAGGGGCAACGTTTTCGCACAGAGGGTAGTATGTGTATGGAATGAGCTGCCAGAGAAAGTGGTGGAGGCCGGTACAATTGCAACATTTAAGAGGCATTTAGTTGGGTATATGGATAGGAAGGATTTGGAGGGATATGGGGCAGGTGCTGGCAGGTGGGACATCTGGTCAGCATGGATGGGTTGGACCGAAGGGTCTGTTTCCATGCTGTACATCTCTACGACTCTATGACATATACACACACACAAAGATACACACACAGATGCACTCACTCACACACACGCACATATTTAGATTAGATTACTTACAGTGTGGAAACAGGCCCTTCGGCCCAACAAGTCCACACCGACCCGCCAAAGCGCAACCCATCCATACCCCTTACCTAACACTACGGGCAATTTAGCATGGCCAATTCACCTGACCCGCACATCTTTGGACTGTGGGAGGAAACCGGAGCACCCGGAGGAAACCCACGCAGACACGGGGAGAACGTGCAAACTCCACACAGTCAGTCGCCTGAGTCGGGAATTGAACCCGGGTCTCTGGTGCTGTGAAGCAGCAGTGCTAACCACTGTGCCACCGTGCCGCCCCGTGCAGCCACACAGACACATGCACATACACCGACACACATACACGCACGCACAAAGACTCACACACACAGACACACTCACTCACACACATAGACACACTCACTCACACACAGACACACTCACAAACACACACAGACAGAGACACACACACACTCTCTCACACACACACAGACACAAACACACACACACCACGGACACAAACACACATCACAGACACACACACAAACACACATGCACTACAGACACACACACCACAGACACACACGCACACAGACCCACACACATGTGCACACAGTCACACACACACACACAATATTTGCCCTTCTTTGATTGATCCCTTGCTTCCAATTAAGCTTGCTGTTGAGTTATTTCTAACTCTGACTCTATTATGCCAAGCTTATCTCATTAAGTGCCTACCCCACCCCAAATGGGGTCCCTCCCAAATGATTTTAAACTGACATTGAGTCCTGTTGTAGGAAGGGAGCATGGCACAGTACTTACAAGCCCACTGCCCAAGCTGTCGAGCACTGCCAGCTCAGAGATACCCTTTATGAATCCTGGCATTTGCCTCAACATGGCAAAGGACGGGGAATTAACATCCTGCCTTCCACATGGCCTAGATCAGAGGAGAGATCCTGCCTTCCCAAAAGACGGGACCATGAGCCCAGCCCATGTCAGCCTGACACAAGGGTGCCCATTGGGTCAGCGCGGTCTGAAGGAACGTCCAGCGCCGTGGAAATAAGGTCAATGCCCATCTTCGGTCTGCCAGGGTCAGTGCGGCCATCTTCTCTCCGATAGCCCCCTGCGCTCACTCACTCAGTCTCTCCTCCTGCACCCACCTCCCACCCAATCTCACTCTTGCCTGTGACACCTTCCCTTACCCACCTAATTGCACCCCCAGCACCCCTCCCAGGTTACTTGCCTCTCTGCTGCTGACTCGCCCCAATTCCCCAACAGCGCACTCCACTTCATTCCCATTCCCCACCCCTCTCAATAGCAGGGCCTTGCTTCTCGCTCAATCCCATTCCCTCTCCGCTGCTCCATGGGAACAGCGTCCACAGTAGGGGCAGAGCTTGCCAAGATGGGTGATGGGATGCCCAACATTTGACTCGCCTGTCCCTACAAGAGACAAGTCTGGCGCCTCCCATTCCCCTACCCCCAAGGGTATCACTGACCATGCCCCACCCGCTAGACCGACACCGAAGGCTTGCTTTGACATTCAGTATCAGGAACCCCCCCCCCCACCCCCTCCCACTGACTGGCGGGTGTCCCTTTGGACCGGACTGTGGACCCTCAGAGTTTGAGGCACATCGATGCAGTGTTTTTGCTCCCTGTGCTGCCCCACTTGTGTGCTGCATCAAGCCGTTTGTCAAGAAGGATGCAAGCCTGGGGAGAGTGAGGGGGACTATTCCAGGCAGCAGAGGCCTACAGGTTAAGGCTTCCCTCTGCATGGATGGCGTCTCCGTTTTCTGCTCGGATCCACTGTCCGTGCGCAGCCTCATGGGCGTCTACGGCCAGTTTGAACTGGCCTGGGGAGCCAAGGGAAACTCAGGCAAGAGCAAAGCCACATTTCTTCGGGAACCGGGCTGACCGAACTTTAACCCCTTCACCGTCAGGATGGATTACCTGGGAATCTGTCCGGAGAGGCCGAAGCCTGCACAAAATTCTGGGAGGAGCGCATCGCCGAGCTGAGGCAGGAGCCGGGCCTTTGGGAACACCGCTCCCCCTCTCTGGAATTTGTGGATAAAAACCTGGTCACCAGGTATGAAGCGCTGTCTCTCTGTCTCTGTCTCTGTCTCTCTCTCTCTCTCTCTCTCTCTCTCTCTCTGCTGTTGCACATGGGTGACCTGACAGAAGTTTATAAAATAATGATGGGTAGGGATCAGGTTAATGGTAGTTGTCATTTCATGAAGATAGGGGGGATTTCAAGACTGGGGTACATTTTAAAGGTGTGAGGAGAGATTTTAAAATGCTGGGGCAATTTTTAACACAGAGGATGGCTCGCGTGTGGAATGGACTTCCTGAGGAAGTGGTGGATGTGGGTACAATCGCAACGTTTAAAAATACATTTGGATAAATACTTGAACAGGAAAGGTTTGGAGGGATAGGTACCAGGAGCAGGCAGCTGGGACGAGTTTAGTTTGAGATCATAGGTCATAGATTCATAGAGATGTACAGCACGGAAACAGACCCTTTGGTCCATCTCATCCATGCCAACCGGATATCCTAAATAAATCTTGTTCCACTTGCCAGCACTGGCCCATATCCCTCTAAACCATTCCTATTCAGGAACCAATCCAGATGCCTGTCAAATGTTGTAATTGTACCAGCCTCCACCACTTCCTTAATCCATACATGCACCACCTTCTGTCTGAACTGTACAGAGTCACTGCTGTGTCAGACAACAGGGAAGCTTTCATTCTCTGACCAAGTGGTCGCAACCTTTGTCTGTTTTCCTTCTTTTTAAAGTGTCGTTGTTTTGATCCTTATTCCCCCAAAGTTCCAATGCAATGCAACAGCTTATAATTGCTGCTCCTGCAATTTGAGGGAATCCGTTCCAACACCTAAAATACCCCAAAAAAAGGAGTGGCTCTGACAAGCCACAATTGCTTCCCGTCCTCCATCTTGGATTACCCAGAATCCTTTCATCCTGCCATAACCTGCGATTCGGTCGCGTGACTAACAGCTGTAACGTGACTGACGAAACGGGGACACTATTTCTAAAGCCCCAACTTTCAAAACGTGTGCTGGCCACAACGTGATCACAACACCAACCCTTTAGGCGATGTTTCTAAAGCGTGATTATTCTGTCACGCGGGGTTGTACATGGTGGCAACCATTGCGCTATGGAGGAACTGCCTGTCAGGTCAGCATGGACCAGTTGGACCAAAGGCTCTGTTTCCCTGCTGGATGACTCAATGACAGCCATTTTGTACATACTTAAGGATGAATCTTTTTTGAATAAAGTATAGTTTTGCACTAAAAGAAATGCTGGCATATGGTGGAGTGTGATGTGCGCCACTCAGCTTGATGTCTCCCTCCTGATGAAGGGCTTTTGCCCGATACGTTGATTCTCCTGCTCCTTGGATGCTGCCTGACCTGCTGTGCTGTTCCAGCACTGCACTGTTCAACCCTGGATCTCCAGCATCTGCCGTCCTCACTTTCTCCTCCATGATGCCCACTCCATCCACTTGGATGGCTGATTACTGACCAGAGGGACGGGCTCCATGTCTCTGCTAAATTGCAAGGCAGGATCTTAGGACACTGAAGCTTTAAACGCTGGTGACCGCAGTTTACCTTCCCGTCCACATCCCGCACCTCCGCCCTCAGACCCCATCCCTCCAACCGTAACAAGGACAGAACGCCCCTGGTGCTCACCTTCCACCCCACAACCTTCGCATAAACCAAATCATCTGCCGACATTTCCGTCACCACCCCTTTCCGCCTTCCGCAAAGACCGTTCCCTCCGTGACTACTGGTCAGGTCCACTCCCCCCTACGACGCACTCTCCCATCCTGGCACTTTCCCCTGCCACCACAGGAACTGTAAAACCTGTGCCCACACCTCCTCCCTCACCTCTATCAAAGGCCCTAAAGGAGCCTTCCACATCCATCAAAGTTTTACCTGCACATCTACTAATATCATTTATTGTATCCATTGCTCCCGATGCGGTCTCCTCTACATTGGGGAGACTGGGCGCCTCCTAGCAGAGCTCTTTAGGAAACATCTCCGAGATACCCACACCAATCAGCCACACCACCCTGTGGCCCAACATTTCAACTCCCCCTCCCACTCTGCCGAGGACATGGAGGTTCTGGGCCTCCTTCACTGCCGCTCCCTCACCACCAGACGCCTGGAGGAAGAACGCCTCATCTTCCGCCTCGGAACACTTCAACCCCAGGGCATCAATGTGGACTTCAACAGCTTCCTCATTTCCCCTTCCCCCATCTCATCCTAGTTTCAAACTTCCAGCTCAGCACTGTCCCCGTGACTTGTGCGGACTTGTCCGACCTGCCTAGCTCCTTTTCCACCTATCCACTCCACCCTCTCCTCCCTGACTTATCACCTACATCTCCCCCCCCACTCACCCATTGTACTCTATGCTACTCTCTCCCCACCCCCACCCTCCCTAGCTTGTCTCTCCACGCTTTCAGGCTCACTGCCTTTATTCCTGATGAAGGGCTTTTGCCCGAAATGTCAATTTCGCTGCTCGTTGGATGCTGCCTGAACTGCTGTGCTCTTCCAGCACCACTGATCCAGAATCTAGTGGAGGAGGGACAAGGAGAAAGTGAGGACTGCAGATGCTGGAGATCAGAGCTAAAAAATGTATTGCTGGAAAAGCACAGCAGGTCAGGCAGCATCCAAGGAGGAGGGACAAACAAGGCAATCCTGGGAAAATAGACACCAAGTGAGCAAACCTGAATTTGATTTATCAATACATGCATTTATTACAAAATGCAGTGAAACTTTTTTTTTATACTGTCGCTACTCTCCATCTTAAATCACGGAAAATAAACCAAAACACAGAATACACAGAGCCACAAAATAAAGTCCATCTTATGGTCTTATCTCAACAAGGTTTGGGAGTCAGAGTGTCACAGAGTCTTACAGCATGGGGATAGGCCTTTCAGCCCAAACTGGTCCATGCCGACCAAAATGGCCGTCCTCGCTAACCCCATTACCCTGCACTTGGCCCATATCCTTCTAATCCTTCCCTATCCATGTATCTGTCCAACTGCTTTTTAAATGGTGTTGATGTACCTGCCTCAACCACTTCCCCTGGCAGCTCATTCCATCTACGTACTACCCTCTGGGTAAAAACGTTGCCCCTCAGCTTCCCTTTTATTCTTTCCCCTCTCATCTTAAACTGATGCCCTCTCGTCCTCGATTCCCCAACCCTGGGGGAAAGGACTGAGTGCGTTGTGACTGAGTTACAAGTAGGGATGACATGGTGCCAGGGATGGGTGGAGAAGTTATCCTGACTTTGTCTTCTTTTGCTGACTTAAGGATCATCTGCTTGTTTATTACCTTTTTTTTGCTTAAGGCTGGGGTACAGTCTGACCATGAAGGAGCTGTGCAAGAGGGGATGGGTAGGGTGAGTGCTCCCTATGGGCAGGGGGGAGAGTCTCCCATTCAAAGTTTTGCAGTTGGTTTTCATTGTAGCTTTTTGGAGTCTGTAGTTATGATTGAGTCATTGTTGTCTGCAGAATTCTGTGACTATGAATCTTTGTTTACTTATGCTCAGTACATTGTTAGCAGGATTCTCCCTCCCGGGGGTTCAAGGGTCTCTGAGAGGGGATATGGCAAAGTGTCTTATTAAATGGGCTTCGGAAATGTGGGAGAACACGAGGGAGAATGCTCGAAAGATCTCAATCTGTAACAGGACATGCGCTACGCAGTTAAAAGCCCTGCACAGGGCTCATTTGGCACCAGACCATCTGGCGAAGTTTAAAAAAGGGGCATCTTCAGTGTGCCCCAAATGTAAAGTAAGTGTAGGTACTCTTACCCATTGCTTCTGGATGTGCCACAGGCTCCGTGTTTATTGGAGCGCGGTGGCGGGAGAGATAGGGAAGGTATTGAGGACTGAAGTCAAAGTAGACCTGATATCTCTCCTCCTTGTCTACTGACTTTACCAGATTTCTTACTTACTGTGCACGGAAGAATATTCTGATGAATCGAGTGTCTGAGAACCCACCGGGCTTGCTGGGATGGCAGAAATTAATTATGGAGCTCATTCCCTTGGACTTTTTTGCAAACGTGGTGCGCCACACAACAGATCATTTTTGTAAGACATGGCAGCCCTTTCTGAGTTACTTGGAGATAGATCTGTGTCTATCTTAACTAGGGCATTTGTTTAACCAGGATGGTTAGGTTTGCTGAGCCCTGTACCCTGTAGATATGGGTATATCTACAACGGTGGAGAAAGTGAGGACGGCAGCTGCTGGAGATCAGAGCTGAAAAATGTGTTGCTGGAAAAGCGCAGCAGGTCAGGCAGCATCATTCCTGAAGAAGGACTTATGCCCGAAACGTCGATTCTCCTGCCCCTTGGATGCTGCCTGACCTGCTGCGCTTTTCCAGGAACACATTTTTCAGCTCAGATATGTACAACAGTCCTGATTTTCTGTTTGGGAACTTTGTGTCATGCTGTTTTCTGTTCTTTTGTTTTTTTGTTGTTTTATTCATCACTTCCTTATTTGTTGGTATTGTCTTACACAGTATTAGGCTTTGTTTTATATTATAGTGTAGTTAGTAGACAGTAGTTTGCATTCTTCGTCTATTATATCGGTATGTATTATATTTTCAATAATTTTATATTTTTGGAAAGTCAAACAAAGATTTATTTTGCTAATAAATATATTTACAAAAACAAAACAGGATTCCAAGATTTTGACCCAGCAGCACTCAAGGAAGGCATTCCCAAGTGAGTGACTGTATCTTGTCCTTCGGGTGGGTTTGCAAGGTGCTGCCTGAGGATCTTTGGTGAGTTCCTGCAGTGTGCTGGTAAACGCTGCTGCTACTGAGCGTCGGTAGTGGAGGGAGCGGATGTTTGTGGATGTGGTGCCAATCAAGCGGGGGCTTGTTTTGTCCTGGATGGTGTAGAGCTTCACCAGCGTCTTTTGACCAGCGCTCATTCAGGAACTATTTCCCCATGTTCCTGTTTTGTCGATGGTGGACTGGCTTTGAGGAGTCAGCCTCTGACCTGCTCTTGCAGCCATTGTATTTGTACGCATCCTGCATGAGTCTCGCAGGGTTGTCGTAATCAAACTTGTGCTCATCCAAGGCCTGGGAACATTCTGACCCAGAATTTTTTTTCCTGTTGTCTGTGAACATGCAAACCTATTTGCTGTTCCCAACAGTTGTGTAACTCGATAGTTGAGAATGTCAATTTCTGTCAGCCCATGTCTGACTTAGAACTTTGGAATTTTTGCATTGGTAAATCCCTGGAGGCCATCTGCTGATTTATTGTGTTTATTGCTAAAGGTGTAGAGTACTAACTGCACACCTCGGAAGGTATTCAGGAGACTGTACAGTTTTGGTCTCCTTAGTTGAGGAAGGGTGGACTTGCATTGGTGGCAATTTTGTGGGAGGGTCATGGGATTGATTCCAGAGTTGGTAGCTCAGTGCTTAGTACAGCCACATCATAGCACCAGGGACCTGGGTTCGATTCCACCCTCGGGCTGCTCTGTGTGGAGACTGCACGTCCTCCCCGTGTCTGGGTGGGTGGATTGGAATGGCAGAGGTACAGGGATGGGGTCGGGGTGTAGGATGCCCTTTGCATGGTCGAGGTGGACTCGATGGGCTGAATTCGACTCAGAGAAAGCGAGGTCTGCAGATGCTGGAGTTCTGAGTTGAGAGTGTAGTGCTGGAAAAGCACGGCAGGTCAGGCAGCATCCGAGGAGGCTCATTCCTGATGAAGGGCTTATGCCTGAAACATCGATTCTCCTGCTCCTCGGATGCTGCCTGACCTGCTGTGCTTTTCCAGCACGACACTCTCGACTCGATGGGCTAAATGGCCAGCTCCTGCACTGTGGAGATGTGTGGGTTCACCTAATGAAGAGAGACTGAGCCGTTTAGGCCTGAACTCTCTAAGAAAGTAATTCCCTCCCAAAAAGTGCCAAATGATCAATGGCCAAAAGGGGAAGCGAAAATAAATGCAATAATGGTCACAAGGGAAAATAAGTACTGACCATAATTTCGCAAGATATAAGATAACTGAGGCTAAATTTGGGGAAGGCTAACCACAACAATATTAGGCAGGAATTGGGTAAGGTAGATTGGGGGTGACTGTTTGATGGTAAATTCCACATCTGACATGTTGCCATCTTTTGAAGGTCAGGTGACTAGAGTTCAGGACCAGCACGTTCCTGTGAAAATGAAAGACGAAGGAATCTTGGGTGACAAGGGAAGTTGCAAACTCAGTCAAAAAGGAAAAGGAGGCATAGGTAACGTTCAGGAAACTGGAGACCCATGCAGCACTGGAAGAATGCAACCATCACAGGAAGTACATAAGCCAAGAGTCAGGAGGGCTCAAAGTGGACATGAAATGTCCTTGGCAAATCCCAAGGCCGTTTATCAGGAGCGAGAGGGTAGCTCAGGAAAGGCTAGGTCCACTCAAGGACAAAACAGCGTGGCGCCGGAGGAAGTGGGTGCCATGCAGTTGAAGGATATGGCGGATAGTGCATTGTGGGGGGGGTGTGTTAACATTGTAGGGCATGTCAAGATAAAAAAGGAATAGGTATTGGGTGTTTTGGAAAGCATTAGATCCCCTGATAGGATGTGACCCGGAACACTGAGGGAGGTGAGGTGGGAAATTGCTGGGACCGTCAATGAAATCTTTGATTCCTTTTTTGACACAGGAGCACTCCCAGTGGACCCAATGGCTCAATGGTTGGCCCTACTACCTCACAGTGCCAGAGACTTCGGTTCAATTTGGCCGACTGTCTGTATGCAGTTGGCACCTTCTCCTCGTGTCTGAGTGGGTTTCCTCCGGGAGCTCTGGTTTCCTCCCACAATCCAAAGAGGAGCAGATTGGGGTGTATTGGCTTTGCTAAAATTGCCCTGTAGTGTCCAGGGATGTGCTGGCTAGGTGGATTAACCATGACAGATGTAGGGTAGAGGGGAGAATCTGAGTGGGATGCTCCTTGGGGGGGAAGTTGATGTGGCTCAGTGTTTAGCACTGCTGCCTCACAGCACCAGGGTCCCAGGTTCAATTCCAGCCTCGCTTGCACATTCTCCCCGTGTCTGCGTGGGTTTCCTCCGGGTGCTCCGGTTTCCACCCACAGTCCAAAAATGTGCAGGTTAGGGTGGATTGGCCGTGCTAAATTGCCCGTAGTGTTAGGTCTATTAGTCAGAGGGCAATGGGTCTGGGTGGGTTACTCTTTGGAGGGTTGATGTGGACTAGTTGGACCAAAGGGCCTGTTTCCACACTGTAGGGAATCTAATCTAATCTAAAAACCTCGATGGGCTGAATAGCCTGCTTCCACAATGTAGGAATTCTATGACTGGGGAACAACCAACGCTTTCCTTGTCCAAGTAGAGATAATTTGGGAAATGACAGGCCGGTGAGTCTTCTGTCAGTGGTGGAGAAATTACTGAAGAAGATTCTCAGGGGTAGGATTTACTAACATTGGGAAAAAGATGGAATTGTTAGTCACAGGCAGCATGGCCTTGTGTTGGGGACTTGAGGGAGTTTTTTGAAGGATAGGAAAGGTTTAGAAGGGTATGGGCCAAGTTCAGGGAAATGGGGTTAGCGGGGATGGACATTTTGGTCAGCACAGACCAGTTGGGCCAAAGGGTCCGTCTCTGTGTTGTCAGACTCCATGACTCTAAGATGATTGATAAGGGCAGTGCTGTGGATGTGTCTATGTGGATTTTAGCAAAACTTTTGACAAGGTCCCTCATGGCAAATTGACCCAGAAGATAAGATCATAAGACCGTCAGACATAGGAGTGGAAGCAAGGCCATTCGGCCCACCGAGTCCACTCCGCCATTCAATCATGGCTGATGGGCATTTCAACGCCACTTACCCGCACTCTCCCCATAGCCCTTAATTCTTTGTGAGATTAAGAATTTATCAATCTCTGCCTTGACGGCATTTAATGTCCCGGCCTCCACTGTGTTCCGTGGCAGTGAATTCCACAGGCCCACCACTCTCTGGCTGAAGAAATGTCTCCGCATTTCCATTCTAAATTGGCCCACTCTAATTCTAAAGCGGTACCCATGGGTCCCAGTCTCCCTGCCTGACAGAAACCATTTTCCAGTCTCCACCCTTTCTAAGTCATGCATTATCTCGTAAGTTTCTATTAGATCTCCCCTCAACCTTCCAAACTGTAATGAATACAATCCCAGGATCCTCAGCCATTCATTGTATGTTCGGCCTACTGATCCAGGGATCATCCGTGTGAATCTCCACTGGACACGCTCCAGTGCCAGTGCTTCTTTCCTGAGGGGTGTGGCCCAGAGATGAACTCATGTGGAGTCCGCTGTGAGCTGGTGAGATGAATACACAACTGGCTTATACATAGAAAACAAGGGGGAGCTGTGTTTTCCAATTGGAGATCTGTGACTAGATCACAAGTATCAGCACTGGGACCCTGTTGTGTGTAATACATACAAACGATTCAGAGGAGCATGTAGACGGTCCGATTAGTTAAGCTTGCAGAAGATCCAAAGATTTGGTATCATGAGGAGGATTGCCTGAAATTGATTGGCTGGAGACGTGGGCAAAGAAAAAGCAGGTGAAATTTAATGTAGTCGAATTCCAGGTGATACATGTTTGAAGGTCTACTGCAGGAGGGAAGTCTAGAGTGCATGGCACCAACATAGAAAGAGTTCTCTACAATATATACTCAAAGGTTGGGAGAAGATTTGTAGCTCGGGTGCTCGTTGTTGTGGTTCTGTTCGCCGAGCTGGGAATTTGTGTTGCAGAGGTTTCGTCCCCTTTCTAGGTGACATCCTCAGTGCTTGGGAGCCTCCTGTGAAACGCTTCTGTGATCTTTCCTCCGGCATTTATAGTGGTTTGAATCTGCTGCTTCTGTTTGTCAGTTCCAGCTGTCCGCTGCAGTGGTCGGTATATTGGGTCCAGGTCGATGTGCTTATTGATTGAATCTGCGGATGAGTGCTATGCCTCTAGGAATTCCCTGGCTGTTCTCTGTTTGGCTTGGCCTATAATAGTAGTGTCGTCCCAGTCGAATTCATGTTGCTTGTCATCTGAGTGTGTGGCTACTAAGGATAGCTGGTCGTGTCGTTTCGTGGCTAGTTGGTGTTCATGGATGCGGATCGTTAGCTGTCTTCCTGTTTGTCCTATGTAGTGTTTTGTACAGTCCTTGCCTGGGATTTTGTACACTACATTGGTTTTGCTCATGCTGGGTATATACACTGGCATCAACTTACAGAGGCATACACCTCCACAGCTCCCTGAAAGTGGCAACACAAGTGGATAAGGTAGTCAAAAAGGCACAGGGAATATTTGCCTACATTGGTCGGGGAATGGAGTATAAAAATTGACAAGTCATTGCATAAAATTTTAGTGAGGCCACATTTGGAAAACCATGTACAGTTCTGGTCACCACACCACCAGAGGGATGTGGAGACTTTGGAGAGGGTACAGAAACGGTTCACCTGTTTGAAGGGTATTAACTATGAGGAGGGATTGAACAAATTTGGTTTGTTTTCACTCGAATGTCGGAGGCTGAGGGGCGACCTGACCGAAGTTTGCAAAATTATGAGAGGTGCAGATAGAATGTATAGTCAAGAGTGTTTTTCCAAGAGTAGAAATGATAATTATTAGTGGACATAGATTGAAGGTAAAAGGGGGAAAGTTTAAAGGAGATGTGAGAGGTAAGTTTTTTAACACAGAAGGTGGTAAGGGATTTGCTGTCAGAGGAGGAGGCAGAAGTGGTGATAAGTTGGAGGGGAGGGAGGTGCAGATAGGTGGGAAGGAAGATGTCATTTACTGTATCCGTTGCTCCCGATCGGTCTCTTCTATACTGGGTAGACAGGATGCCTCCTCGCAGAATGCTTTAGGGAACATCTTTGGGACACTCGCACCAATCAACCCCATCGCCCCGTGGCTGAACACTTCAACTCCCCCTCCCACTCTGCCAAGGGCATGCAGGTCCTGGGCCTCCTCCATCACCACTCCATCACCACCCGATGCCTGGAGGAAGAACGCCTCATCTTCTGCCTTGGGACCCTCCAACCCCAGGGCATCAATGTGGACTTTACCAGTTTCCTCATTTCCTCTCCCCCCCACCTTACCCCAGTTCCAATCTTCCAGCTGAGCACCATCCTCATGACCTGCCCTACCTGCCAATCTTCCTTCCCACCTATCTGCTCCTCCCTCGTCTCTGACCTATCACCTTTACCCCCATCCCCATCCATCTATTGCACTCTTAGCTACTTCTCCCCAGGCCCACCCCCCTCCCATTTATCTCTCCACCCCTGAGTTTCCCAACCTCATTTCTGATGAAGGGCTTTTGCCCGAAATGTTGATTCTCCTGCTCCTTGGATGCTGCCTGACCTGTTATGCTTGTTCAGCACCACACTCCTGACTTTAATTTCCATCATCTGTAGTCCCCACTTTCGCCTATACTGTCGTGTCTGCCAGACGTAGAAATAGATGAAATGCCAAGTATGACGCAAAAGGTTTGCTGAGGGATTCAGACAGGTTCCATGACTGGACAAGAACATGTGGTGAGATAGGAGGAGCCTACGCACTTTGGCAAGAAACAAACAGAGGAGCTGAATATTATTTAAACACAAAAGGACAACAAGTAACAATGCTCAAAGGGAGTTGAGCATTCTCGCGCATGAATCATAAGTTCGGCAGGTACTTGGCAAAGCAAATGGAATGTTGCTCTTTCATTCAAAGGGCACAGAGTATAAAAATAGGTTTGACTTGCTGAAACTATGTGAGGAACTAGTTAGGCCACGCCTTGAATATTATATACATAGATCTGCCCCACCCCCTACTTCCGGAAAGATATACAGACAGGCCAGAAAAGGTTCACCACGTGGATTCTGGGTATGGACGGTCTATCTTAGAACATAGAACAGTACAGCTCAGAACAGGCCCTTCAGCCCTGTGAACTCTTCTCAGCTCGTCCCCCTACACTATCCCAAAATCATCCATGTGCTTACCTAAGGATTGTTTAAATCTCCCTGATGTGTCTGAGTTGACTACGTTAGCAGGTAGGGCATTCCACACCCTTACCACTCTCTGTGTAAAGAACCTGCCTCTGACATCTGTCTTAAATCCATCACCCCTCAATTTGTAGTTATGCCCTCTCGTACATGCTGACATCATCATCCTAGGAAAAAGACTTTTACTGTCTACCCTATCTAATCCTCTGATCATCTTGTATGTATCTATCAAATCCCCCCTTAGCCTTCTTCTCTCCAGTGAGAACAGACCTAAGTCCCTCAGCCTTTCCTCATAAGACCCCCCTCCAGACCAGGTAACATCCTGGTAAATCTCCTCTACACCTTTTTACAATGCTTCCACATCCTTCCTGTAATAGGGCCACCAGAACTGGACACAATATTCCAAGTGTGGCCACACCAGCGTTTTGTATAGTTACAGCATGATATTGCGGTTCCGGAACTCAATCCCTCTACCAATGAAACCTAACACACTGTATGCCTTCTTAGCAGCACTATCCACCTGGGTGGCAACTTTCAGGGATCTATGTAAGTGGACTCCAAGATCCCTCTGCACATCCACTCTACCAAGAATCTTTCCATTGACCCAGTACTCTGCCTTTCTGTTATTCTTCCCAAAGGGCATCACCTCACATTTAGCTGCATTGAACTTATGAGGGAAGGTTGAGTAGTTTGGCCTGTCCTCAGAGTTGACAAAGGGTAGCACTGGAAAAGGCACAGCAGGTCAGACAGCATATGAGGAGCAGGAGAGTCAACGTTTTGGGCATAAGTCCTTCATCAGGACTTGATGTGCTCAATAGAGTTTAGCAATACAGAGCACATATTGAAGCACATAAGATTCTGAGGGGACTTGACAGTGCAGATGCAGAGAGGCTGTTTCACCTTGTGGAAGGGTTTAGGGCCAGTGAGTTCTGAGGGAGGTAGCCGAGGAAATAGTGGACGCGTTGGTTGTAATCTTTCAAAAATCACTGGAGTCAGGGAAAGTCCCAGATGATTGGAAAATCGCTGTTGTAACCCCCTTGTTCAAGAAAGGGTCAAGGCAAAAAATGGAAAATTATAGGCCCATTAGCCTAACCTCGGTTGTGGGTAGAATTCTAGAATCCATCGTTAAGGATGAGATTCTAAATTCTTGGAAGTGCAGGGTCGGATTAGAACAAGTCAGCATGGATTTAGTAAGGGGAGGTCATACCTGACAAACCTGTTAGAATTCTTTGAAGAGGTAACAAGTAGGTTAGACCAGGGAAACCCAGTGGATGTTATCTATCTAAACTTCCAAAAGGCCTTTGATAAGGTGCCACACAGGAGGCTGCTGAGTAAAGTGAGGGCCCATGGTGTTCGAGGTGAGCTACTGGCATGGATTGAGGATTGGCTGTCTGACAGAAGGCAGAGTGTTGAGATAAAAGGTTCTTTTTCAGAATGGCAGTTAGTGACAAGTGGTGTCCCACAGTGTTCAGTGTTAGTGCTGCAATTGTTCACTTTATGTATTAATGACCTGGATGAAGGGTCTGGGGACATTCTGGTGAAGTTAGGTGGGCAGGAAGGTAGTGCTGAGGAGGTGGGGAGGCTGCAGAAAGATTGAGACAGTTTAGGAGAATGGTCCAGGAAATGGCTGATGAAATTCAACGTGAGCAAATATGAGGTCTTGCACTTTGGAAAAAAGTATACAGACATGGACTATTTGGTAAACGGTGAAAAAATTCATGAAGTCAAAGTACAAAGGGATCTGGGAGTGCTAGTCTAGGATTCTCTAAAGGTAAACATGTAGGTTGATGCAGTGGTTAAGAAAGCAAATGTAATGTTGGCGTTTATCTCAGGAAGATTGGAATATAAAAGCACCGTTGTGCTACTGAGACTTTGTAAAGCTCTAGTTCAGCCCCATTTGGAATACTGTGTTCAGTTTTGGGCCCCACACCTCAGGAAGGACATACTGGCACTGGACCGTGTCCAGAGGAGATTCACACGGATGATCCCTGGAATGGTAGGTCTAACATCGGAGGAACGGCTGAGGATCCTGGGATTGTATCTATTAGAGTTGAGAAGGTTGAGGGGAGATCTAATAGAAACTTACAAGATAATGCCTGGCCTAGAAAGGGTGGACACTGGGGATTTGTTTCCGTAAGGTGGAGAGACTAGGACCCGTGAGCACAGCCTTAGAATTAGAGGGGGTCACTTTAGGACAGACATTTCTTCAGCCAGAGAGCGGTGGGCCTGTGGAATCCATTGCCACTGCGCGCAGTGGAGGCCGGGATGTTAAATGTTCAAGGCAGAGATTGATAAATTCTTGACGTCACAAGGAATTAAGGGCTATGTGGAGGGTGTGGGTAAGTGGCGTTGAAATGTCCATCGGCCGTGATTAAATGGCGGAGTGGACTCAATGGGCTGAATGGCCTTACTTCCACTCCTATGTCTCATGTTGAGTTGCTTACTGCAGAAGGCTGGGGGAGGCTGGGTGGTAATGTAGGTTCGAGGTGCAGGTGGCCAGATTTTCAGGGAGGAAGGGAATCAAGAGTTACATCGAAAATGGAGTTGGGGATGATCGGATCAGCCATGATCTCATCAAATGACAAAGTAGACTCTAAAGGCTGAATTACCTCTAACTCATGGCCTCGTTACACCTCTTAAGACCTTACTGAATGATGGAACTGTCTTTAGGTTATGGATAGCCATCTCAAGCTTCTAGCTTTGTGTTCTGTGGTGCTGGGTGCATTCCATTTGGAGAAAGTGCTTCTATTACTTTGATTCTAAACTTTGGCGCCCTTATTTTTACCCATTTCAATCATACACTAAGCGAGATGAGGCAAAGGAATATTTATGCAGAAGGGTGATAATGTTGAAATTGTGGCCTTTTTTGGACTGGGAGTCAACATGTGTCCATGAAAACTTTGGGTGTTGGGTCAATGAGTCTTCATAGAATCCCTACAGTGTGGAAACAGGCCCTTCGGCCCAACAAGTCCACACCGACCCGCTGTAGAGAAACCCACCCAGACCCATTCCCCAACCCTATACTTACCCCTGACTTATGCACCTAACATACACATTCCTGAACACTCTGGGCAATTTAGCGTGGCCAATTCACCCTGAACCTGCACATCTTTGGAGATGTGGGAGGAAACCTGAGCAAATCCACACAGACACGGGGAGAATGTCCACACAGACAGATGCTCGAGGCCTGAAGTGAACCCTGGTCGCTGGCGCTGTGAGGCAGCAGTGCTAACCACTGAGCCACTGTGTCACCTCAGTGTCTTAGTATCACGTGATTTCAAAGGCATAGATGACGCAAGATGTGAGGAGATCAGTGGAATATTTGAGTCTAAAGACAAGAAAAGGACAGACAAGTATTGAACAGCAAACATCAAAAAATCATTAGACTGAGGCCTGTACTTCCTAGAGTATAAAAGAATGAGGAAATCTTATTGAGGTGTGGAGGATGCTAACGGTGACAGACCAAGTTAACATACAGAGCCTGCTTCCTCTTGTGGGCAGTCTAGAATAGTTGCGGAATAGGGGGTGGCAAACAGGGGAATTACTTCTCTCAACTGGTCATGGTTCTGTGGAATTCACTATCCCAGATACTGAGTAAAGAGATGGACAGATTTTTAATTAGTAACGGGTGAAAGGAGGATTGGGAATGGGCAGGAAAATGGAAGTTGAGACCGAGATGAGGTCAGCCACGGTGGTATTGAATGGCCCAGCATGGGCAAGGGGTGGGGCTGAATGGCCTGCGCCTATCTCTTATGCTTTTATAGGCTTCAGGAATTCCCCCAATTAAATGGCAGCTGAAACTCACTGAAGCATTTTTAGTGTGAAAATTCCACATGGTTCTGCAAGGTTTATTAAGTCAGTTGCAATTACAAACCTTGCACTTGTTTGGCAACGTAATGTCCACTTCGACAGCACGAGAATGCTACAGCAGTGACATCCCACAGTCATGGGACTGTTTACCCAACACATACTTGCGAACACAGTCGGTGTGTCTGCAAATCTTTCTGTAGATAAATCATGAGATTAAGATGGGTAATGAGAAATGTTCCCACACAAAAACGAGGCGAGCTGGAATAATTCGGAATGCAAGGAACAACATCCCCTGGGTGCTCTGTTCCCTCCACAGTGTTAGGGTGAATTGGCCACGCTCAATTGCCCTTAGTGGTAGGTGCATTAGTCAGGGGTAAATGTAGGGGGGTGGGTTGCTCTTCGGAGGGTCGGTGTGGACTTGACGGGCCGAATGGCCTGTTTCCCTAATGTAGGGAATCTAATCTAATCTTTACAAAACTCGAAAGTGTTAGTTTTTTTTAGATTTAGATTAGATTAGATTCCCTACAGCGTGGAAACAGGCCCTTCGGCCCAACCAATCCATACCAACCCTCCGAAGAGTAACCCACCCAGTCCCATTCCCCTCTGACTAATTTACCTAACACTACGGGCAATTTAGCATGGCCATAGTGTTAGGTAACCTGCACATCTTTGGACTGTGGGTGGAAACCAGAGCACCCGGAGGAAACCCACGCAGACACGGGGAGAATGGGCAAACTCCACACAGACAGTCACCGGATTGAACCTGTGACCCTGGTGCTGTGAGGCAGCAGTGCTAACCACTGAGCCACCGTGCTGCCCCAGGTAGACCAAAAGTGAAATAGACACAAAGACAGGTAGGAAAGTGAGTTAGCTAAAGGATATAAACCAAGCCCCCGATGGGATATATATAGTGAAGAGCACAGAAATTGCTGGAGAAACTCAATAAGTCTGGCAGCATCTATGGAGAGAAAAAAACAGAGTTGATGTTTTGAACCCCATGATTCTGCTGCCAGTTCTGATACAGGCTCACTGGACGTGAAGCATTCAGTCTGTTGTCTCTCTTCACAGATGCTGCCCGATCTGCTGAGTTTCTCCAGTTTCTGTTTACCTCCCGTTTCTGTTTCTATTTCAGATTACCAGCGTTGGCAGCTCTTTGTTATATTTAAGGGTTATGGCTAAGTTGAGGGAGTGGACAAAGATGTGACAATGTGGGAAAATATGAAATTTCCCAGTTTGGCAGTAAGCAATTTTCAAAAAAGGCATTTTATCGAAATGCCAGGAGGTTGCTGAGCACTGAGGCACAGAGAGATCTGTGTGCCCAAGGACTTGAATCTCAGACGCCCACCGGTTACTAATCGTGGGCCACAAGGATCTGTTTTGGGACCACTGCTGTTTGTCATTTTTATAAATAACTTAAATGCAGGCGCAGGTGAATGGGTTAGTAAGTTTGCAGATGATACTCAAGTCAGTGGAGTAGTGGACAGTGTGGAAGAATGTTACAGGTTGCAGGGGGACTTGGATAAACTACAGAATTGAGCTGAGAGGTGGCAAATGGAATTCAATGCAGCTAAATGTGAGGTGATGCCCTTTGGGAAGAATAACAGGAAGGCAGAGTACTGGGTCAATGGAAAGATTCTTGGTAGTGTGGATGTGCAGAGGGATCTTGGTGACCATGTACATAGATCCATGAAAGTTGCCACCCATTTGATAAGGTTGTTAGGAAGGCGTACGGTGTGTTGGGTTTTATTGGGAGAGGGATTGAGTTCTGGTGCCATGATGTCATGTTGTACAAAACTCTCTTGCGGCCATACTTGGAATATTGTGTCCAGTTCTGGTTGCCCCAGTACAGGAAGGATGTGGAAGCATTGGAAAAGTTGCGGAGGAGATTTACCAGGATGTTACCTGGTCTGGAGGGAAGGTTTTATGAGGAAAGGCTGAGGGAGTTGGGTCTGTTCTCATTGGAGAGAAGAAAGTTAAGAGGGGATTTAATAGAGACATACAAGATGATCAGAGGATTAGATAGGGTGGACAGTGAGAGTCTTTTTCCTAGGATGATGACATTAGCTTGTATGAGGGGGCACAACTACAAATTGAGGGGTGATAGATTTAAGACAGATGTCAGAGGCAGATTCTTTACACAGAGAGTGGTAAGGGTGTGGAATGCCCTAACCGCTAACGTAGTCAACTCAGCCACATTAGGGAGATTTAAACAATCCTTAGATAGGCACATGGATGATGATGGGATAGTATAGGGGGATGAGATGAGAATAGTTCACAGGTCAGCACAACATTGAGGGCCAAAGGGCCTGTTCTGTTCTATGTTTTTATTTTGCAAGTATAAAAAAAAATCACGAAAGCTCATAGAATGGCTTTTTTAAATCATCATTTATTTGATAAGGGGGTCACTGGCTAGGCCAGCATTTATTACCCATCCCTAATTACCCAGGGGGCAGATAAGAGTCAACCACATTGCAGTGGGTCTGATTAGATTAGATTCCCTACAGCGTGGAAACAGGCCCTTCGGTCCAACCAGTCCACACCGACCCTCCGAAGAGTAACCCACCCAGACCCATTTCCCTCTGGGTCTGAAGTCATATATAGGCCAGATCAGGTACAGCTGGCAGTTTCCTTACCGAAAGGGCTTTAGTGGACCAGATGGGCTTTTCTGACAATTGAATTGGTCTGGCCTACGTGTGACTCCAGACTCACAGCAATATGGTTGATAGTAACTGCTGTTGAAAATTAAAGGTGGGGAATAAATGCTGCCTAGCCCTCATCAGCAGTGATTAATCAAATGTCCTCTTGATTTTAGGAGCAGTGGTTTCTAGTAAAAATTTTATCCTCACACTTTCAATTTATGCGTTGCTTTTAATCAAATGATTAGGGCATGGATAGGATAAATAGACAAAGTCTTTTCCCTGGGATGGGGGAGTCCAGAACTAGAGGGTATAGGTTTAGGGTGAGAGGGGAAAGATATAAAAGAGACCTAAGGGGCAACTTTTTCACGCAGAGGGTGGTGTGTGTATGGAATGAGCTGCCAGAGGAAGTGGTGGGAGCTGGTACAATTGCAACATTTAAGAGGCATTTGGATGGGTATATGAATAGGAAGGGTTTGGAGGGATATGGGCCGGGTGCTGGCAGGTGGGACTCGATTGGGTTGGGATATCTGGTCGGCATGGATGGGTTGGACCGAAGGGTCTGTTTCCATGCTGTACATCTCTATGACTCGAAATGATTTCTTGAATAAAACGATAAAACTTGAATGAATAAAGAAAACAAACATCCTCTGGAGTTTGGAAAAGTCAGAGGTGATTTAATTGAATCAGACAAGATTGTGAAGGGACTTGACCAGACCAATGCGGAAAGCATATGTTTCAGAGAATCTGGAAGAGGAAATCACTGTTCTGAAATAAGGGAGCGTCCATTTCAGACAGAGATGAGGAAGTATTTTTGTCTCCCAGAGGGATGTGGAATTCCCCTCCTCAAAGGATGCAAAATCTTTCATTAGTTTTAAAATTGAGGTAGATGGATTCTTGATTCCCAAGGGAATGAAAGGTTATCAAGGGATATGCAGAATTGTGGAGATGAGGTTCAAAATCAATGATCTTATTGAATGGTGGAGCAGGGCTGAAGGGTCTACCTCCTGTACCATGTTTGCCTAAAGCATCGCATAAATTGGAAGTGTTAGGATAAAGTTTTTACTGGAAACCACTGCTCTGCAAATCAAAAGGACATTTGATTAATCACTGCTGTTGAAATATGAGTTGTTAAAATAGTCTCAGTAACACCCTGAACGTGATTGGCTGATATTAAAGACTTTGTGAAGCTGCCAGGTCTGAACAATTTGTCCAATAAAGGCAGAACATTCCTAAAATGATTTCACCTGCTATCACAACTGCAGCAGATCCGGCGGGACAGTTATGTTTCCACATGGCAGAGTCTCGGCCAAAAGTCAGCCACGCGAGGACATTTCTCAAGCTGACTGCTCAGGGAAGTTGGGGGAAAAAAACTCTGAGAGCTCCTAATAATGACTGAGGGCCAAGTGGCAAACTGATTAGAGGACCACAACTCAAAGTTAATGCAGGGAGTGAGGCGAGAATGTTGATTTTGATCCATGAGTCAAAATTCACAGCTTCTGTCAAAAAGGAACAAAGGGCAATACAGTTCTCAACTGTAAATGTAAATTGCTGTTGATAAATTAATGATCATATGGACCAAATAATATTATCACAGTGTCAACTCTGAACTTTTGCAGAGGGATTCTGAGCAGACTACAGCATGTAGGTAAGCGTTGGGAGGACATTTTGGTGTGAGCTGCATATTCAGCTGTTCACATCATACAGGAGCCCACATGCTCTCTAACATATACACACACTCTCTCTCTCTCCAGATAAACACACACATACTCTCTCTCTAGATAAACACATGCACACAGACATTATATATAAACATGCACTCTCTAAATAAACATACACACTCTAGATAAACATGCACACTCTTAATAAACACACACTCTCTATATAAACATATACACTCTAGATAAACATACACACTCTTAATAAACACACACTCTCTAAATCAATAAATACACATTAAATCAATACACACATGCTCTAAATAAACACACATTCAACATACATATACTAAAAAAAATGATGTGTGTATCAGATATGTGGTTCATGGCTGGGAATTAATTCTCCAAGAGTATGCATCCTAGCGAAAGGACAGGCAGATGGGCAGGGGGGAAGGGGTTGCCTTGTCAGTAAGAAATTAAATGAGATGAAATACACGTTCCAAATAAACATACACATATATACTGCAGATGCTGGAGATCAGAGTCAAGAGAGTGGTGCTGGAAAAGCACAGCCGGTCAGGCAGCATCCAGGGAGCAGGGCAAAAGCCCTTCACTTACACACTCTAAAATAAATGCTCACATGCATAAATTTTAAATAAACACACACACTCTGAATAAACACACATACACTCCACACACAAATTCTAAATAAACACACACATAAACCCTCAATAAACACACACACTCACACACACACTCTAAATAAACACACATACACAAACTTTAATAAACACACACATTCAAACACATGCACTCTAAACAAATACACTTAAATACATATCCACACCCACTCTAAATAATCACACACACTCAATTAACACTAAATACACACACATACTGAAAATCACATCCCTATATACTCCAGATGAACACATATACTCTGAAACACACATCCTTACACACTCTAAGTAAACACACACTCAGATACACACCCATAAACATACTAAGCTCACATACGCATACACGCGCTCATTCACACACAAACTAACACACATGCTCTCTCTCTCATACACACAAACACAGACATACAACGACTCTCTTCCACACACATACACACACACACTCTCTCTCACACACACACATTCTCACTGTCTCTCTCTCTCTCTCACACACACACACACATATTCTCACTGTCTCTCTCTCTCTCACACACACACACTCTCTCTCTCACACACACACACATTCTCACTGTCTCTCTCTCTCTCTCACACACACACACACACATATTCTCACTGTCTCTCTCTCTCTCACACACACACACTCTCTCTCTCACACACACACACATTCTCACTGTCTCTCTCTCTCACACACACCCTCTCTCTCTCACACACACATATTCACACTGTATCTCTCTCACGCACACACACATTCTCACTGTGTGTGTCTCTCTCTCTCACACACACACACACACACACACACACACACCCTCTCTCTCCCTCACTCTCTCACACGCACATTCTCACTGTGTCTCTCTATCTCTCATATACACACACCCTCTCTCTCTTACACACACACATTCTCACTGGGTGTCTCTCTCTCTCACACACACACACACTCTCTCTCTCACACACACACACACACATTCTCACTGTGTCTCACTCTCTCTATCACACACACACACTCTCTCTCCAACACACACACATTCTCACTGTGTGTGTCTCGCTCTCTCTCTCTCACACACACATTCTCACTGTGTCTCTCTCTATCTCACATACACACACCCTCTCTCACTCACACACACATATTCTCACTGTGTATCTCTCTCTCACACAGACACACCCTTTCCCTCACATAAACACATTCTCACTGTCTCTTTCTCTCTCAAACACACACATTCTCACAGTCTCTCTCACACCCACACACATTCTCACTGGGTGTGTGTCTCTCTCACACACACATTCTCTCTCACTCCCACACACACATTCCCACTATCTCTCTCTCTCTCTCACACACCCTCTCTCTCACTCACATTCTCACTCTCTTTCACACACACACACATTTTCACACTCTCTCTCACACACACACATTATGACTCTCTATCACAAACACACACTCACTCACTCTCTCGCACACACTTTCTCACTCTCCCTCACACACATTCTCACTCTCTCTCACATATATTCTCACTTTCTCTCACACATGCATTATGACTCTCTCACAAACACACACATTCTCACTCTCTCACACACGCATTCTCGCTCTCTCACACAATCTCAATCTCTCTCACACGCTATCGTTCTCACTCACAAACACATTCTCACTCTCTCTCACACATTCTCATTCTCTTTCACAAACCATTCTCTCTCTCACATGTTCTCACACTCACTCACACACATTCTCACTCTCTCACATGCACATACACATTCTCACTCTCACTCACACACATTCTCACTCTCTCTCACATATATTCTCACTTTCTCACACACACGCATTATGACTCTCTCTCACAAACACACACATTCTCACTCTCTCACATATGCATTCTCACTCTCTCACACAATCTCTCTCTCTCACACACACTATCGTTCTCACTCGCAAACACATTCTCACTCTCTCTCACACACATTCTCACTCTCTCACAAACATTCTCACTCTCTTTCACAAACCCATTCTCTCTCTCACATGTTCTCACTCTCACTCACACACATTCTCACTCTCTCACACGCACACAATTCTCACTCGCGCTCACACACACACACATGATTACTCTCTCAAACACACACATTCTCATTCTCTCTCTCACACACATTCTCACTCTCTCTCACACACATTCTCACTCTCACTCACAAACACATTCCCACTCTCTCACAATTCTCACTCTCACACATATTCTCACTCTCTCAAACACATATTCTCACTCTTGCACACACATTCTCATTCTTTATCTCACACACATTCTCACTCCCTCTCACACACACATTCTCACTCTCTCACACACACATTCTCACTCCCTTTCACACACCAATTCTTACTCTCTTTTACACAAATTTTCACTCTCACTCACACACATTCTCACTCTCAAACACACACTCATTCTCACTCACACACACATTTTCACACATCTCTCACACAATTCCCACTCTCACACATATTCTCACCCTCTCTCTCACACATACATTCTCACTGCCTCTCACACACTCATTCTCACTCTCATACACACATTCTCTCACAAACACATTCTCACTCTCTCTCACACACATTAAGACTCTCACACACATCAGTTCTCACTCTCACACACATTCTCACTCTCTCTCACTCACACATTCTCACTCTCTCTCACACACAAACATTCTCACTCTCTTTCACACACATCCTCACTCTCTCTCACACACACAGTCTAACTCTCTCACATACATTATCATTCCCTCTCACACACACATTCTCACTCTCTTTCACACACACATTCTTACTCACTTTTACACACATTCTCACTCTCACTCACACACATTCTCACTCTTACGCACACTCATTCACACTCACACACATTTACACATACTCTCTCACACACATTCTCACTCTCACACATATTCTCAAGCTCTCTCTCACACATACATTCTCTCTGCCTCTCACACACTCGTTCTCACTCTCATACACACGTTCTCTCACACACACATTCTCACTCTCACTCACACACATTCTCACTCTCTCACATGCACATACACATTCTCACTCTCACTCACACACATTCTCACTCTCTCACACGCACACACATTCTCACTCACGCTCACACACGCACATGATCACTCTCTCAAACACACACATTCTCATTCTCTCTCACACACACATTCTCACTCTCCCTCACACACATTCTCACTCTCTCTCACATACGCATTCTCACTCTCTTTCACACACCCATTCTCTCTCACACGTTCTCACTCTGACTCGCACGTATTCTTACTCTCTCACACGCACACACATTCTCACTCTCACACACATTCTCACTGTCTCACATGCACATTCTCACTCTCTCACACGCACACACATTCTCACTTGCGCTCACACACACACACGATCACTCTCTCAAGCACACACATTCTCATTCTCTCTCTCACACACATTCTCACTCTCTCTCACACATTCTCTCTCACACACATACACATTCTCACTCTCTCACACACACATTCTCACGCTCTTTAACACACACATCCTCACTCTCTCACACATTCTCACTCTCACTCACACACATTCTCACTCTCTCACACGCACACACACATTCTCATTCCCTCTCACACACATGATCACTCTCTCTCACACATTCTCACTCTCTCTCATGAACATACTCACTCTCACTCACAAACACATTCCCACTCTCCCATTCTCACTCTGACACGCACATTCTCACTCTCTCACGCACATATTCTCACTCTCACACACACATTCTCATTCTTTCTCACACAAACATTCGCACTCTCTCTCACACACATTCTCACTCTCACACACATTCTCACTCCCTTTCACACACCCATTCTTACTCTCTTTTACACACATTCTCACTCTCACACACACACTCATTCTCACTGACACACACATTTGTACATATTCTCTCACACACATTCTCACTCTCTCTCACACACATTTTCACTCTCACACATATTCTCACCCTCTCTCTCACGCATGCATTCTCACTGCCTCTCACACACTTGTTCTCACTCTCATACATACATTCTCTCACACACACTTTCTCATTCTCGTTCACACACAATATGAATCACACACATCAGTTCTCACTCTCACACACATTCTCTCTCTCTCTCACACACATCAGTTCTCACTCTCACACACATTCTCTCTCACACACACACATTCTCACTCTCTCACACATTCTCTCACACTTTCACACACCCATTATCTCTCACACACATTCTCTCTCACACACATACACATTCTCACTCTCTCACACACATTCTCACTCACTTTAACACACACATTCTCATTCTCTCGAACATTCTCACTCTCGCTCACACACTCGTTCTCACTCTCACTCACAAACACAATCCCACTCTCTCACACATTCTCACACTCACACACATTCTCATTCTCGTACACACATTCTCATTCTTTCTCACACATATTTTCACTCCCTCTCACGCACACATTCTCACTCTCTCACACATTCTCACTCTCACACACATTCTCACTCTCTTTCACACACCCATTCTTACTCTCTTTTAAACACTTTCTCACTCTCATTCACACACATTCTCACTCTCTCACATACAAACTCATTCTCACTCACACACACATTTACACACCCTCATACACACATTCTTACTCTCTTTTACACACATTCTCACTCTCACTCACACACATTCTCACTCTCACACACACTCATTCACACTCACACACATTTACACACACTCACACATTCTCACTCTCACACATGTTCTCGAGCTCTCTTTCATACATACATAGTGGGCGGCACGGTGGCACAGTGGTTAGCACTGCTGCCTCACAGCGCCTGAGACCCGGGTTCAATTCCCGACTCAGGTGACTGACTGTGTGGAGTTTGCACGTTCTCCCCGTGTCTGCGTGGGTTTCCTCCGGGTGCTCCGGTTTCCTCCCACAGTCCAAAGATGTGCGGGTCAGGTGAATTGGCCATGCTAAATTGCCCGTAGTGTTAGGTAAGGGGTAAATGTAAGGGTATGGGTGGGTTTCGCTTCGGCGGGTCGGTGTGGACTTGTTGGGCCGAAGGGCCTGTTTCCACACTGTAAGTCTAATCTAATCTAATCCTCACTGCCTCTCACACACTAGTTCTCACTCTAACTCACACACATTATGACTCTCACTCACATGTCAGTTCTCACTCTCACGCACATTCTCACTCTCTCTCACTCACACACATTCTCTCTCTCACACACACATTCTCACTCTCACACACATTCTCACTCTCATACACACATCCCCTCTCTCTTTCACACACCCATTCTCTCTCTCTCACATGTTCTCACTCTCACTCACACACATTCTCATTCTCTCACATGCACACACACATTCTCACTCTCTCACACACACATTCTCACTCTTGCTGACACACATTTTGACTCTCACACACACATCAGTTCTCACTCTCACACACATTCTCACTCTCTCTCACACAAATTCTCACTCTCTCTCACACACATTCTCTCTCACACACATTCTCACTCACACACATTCTCATTCTATCTCTCACACACATTCTCATTCTCCCACACACACTCACACTCTCTCACACGCACACACATTCTCACTCTCTCACATGCACACACATTCTCACTCACACACATTCTCACTCTCTCACATGCATACTAACATTCTCACTCTCTCTCACACACACACATGATTACTCTCTCAAACACACACATTCTCATTCTCTCTCACACACACATTCTCACTCTCACTCACAAACACATTCCCACTCTCTCACAATTCTCACTCTCACACATATTCTCACTCTCTCAAACACATATTCTCACTCTTGCACACACATTCTCATTCTTTATCTCACACACATTCTCACTCCCTCTCACACACACATTCTCACTCTCTCACACACACATTCTCACTCCCTTTCACACACCAATTCTTACTCTCTTTTACACAAATTTTCACTCTCACTCACACACATTCTCACTCTCAAACACACACTCATTCTCACTCACACACACATTTTCACACATCTCTCACACAATTCCCACTCTCACACATATTCTCACCCTCTCTCTCACACATACATTCTCACTGCCTCTCACACACTCATTCTCACTCTCATACACACATTCTCTCACAAACACATTCTCACTCTCTCTCACACACATTAAGACTCTCACACACTTCAGTTCTCACTCTCACACACATTCTCACTCTCTCTCACACACAAACATTCTCACTCTCTTTCACACACATCCTCACTCTCTCTCACACACACAGTCTAACTCTCTCACATACATTATCATTCCCTCTCACACACACATTCTCACTCTCTTTCACACACACATTCTTACTCACTTTTACACACATTCTCACTCTCACTCACACACATTCTCACTCTTACGCACACTCATTCACACTCACACACATTTACACATACTCTCTCACACACATTCTCACTCTCACACATATTCTCAAGCTCTCTCTCACACATACATTCTCTCTGCCTCTCACACACTCGTTCTCACTCTCATACACACGTTCTCTCACACACACATTCTCACTCTCACTCACACACATTCTCACTCTCTCACATGCACATACACATTCTCACTCTCACACACACACATTCTCACTCTCTCACACGCACACACATTCTCACTCACGCTCACACACACACATGATCACTCAAACACACACATTCTCATTCTCTCTCACACACACATTCTCACTCTCCCTCACACACATTCTCACTCTCTCTCACATACGCATTCTCACTCTCTTTCACACACCCATTCTCTCTCACACGTTCTCACTCTGACTCGTACATATTCGTACTCTCTCACACGCACACACATTCTCACTCTCACTCACACACATTCTCACTGTCTCACATGCACATACACATTCTCACTCTCTCACACGCACACACATTCTCACTTGCGCTCACACACACACACGATCACTCTCTCAAGCACACACATTCTCATTCTCTCTCTCACACACATTCTCACTCTCTCTCACACATTTTCTCTCACACACATACACATTCTCACTCTCTCACACACACATTCTCACGCTCTTTAACACACACATCCTCACTCTCTCACACATTCTCACTCTCACTCACACACATTCTCACTCTCTCACACGCACACACACATTCGCATTCTCTCTCACACACATGATCACTCTCTCTCACACAGATTCTCACTCTCTCTCACACATTCTCACTCTCTCTCATGAACATACTCACTCTCACTCACAAACACATTCCCACTCTCCCATTCTCACTCTGACACGCACATTCTCACTCTCTCACGCACATATTCTCACTCTCACACACACATTCTCATTCTTTCTCACACAAACATTCGCACTCTCTCTCACACACATTCTCATTCTCACTCCCTTTCACACACCCATTCTTACTCTCTTTTACACACATTCTCACTCTCACACACACACCCATTCTCACTGACACACACATTTGTACATATTCTCTCACACACATTCTCACTCTCTCTCACACATATTTTCACTCTCACACATATTCTCACCCTCTCTCTCACGCATGCATTCTCACTGCCTCTCACACACTTGTTCTCACTCTCATACATACATTCTCTCACACACACTTTCTCATTCTCGTTCACACACATTATGAATCACACACATCAGTTCTCACTCTCACACACATTCTCTCTCTCTCTCACACACATCAGTTCTCATTCTCACATACATTCTCTCTCTCACACACACATTCTCACTCTCTCACACATTCTCTCACACTTTCACACACCCATTATCTCTCACACACATTCTCTCTCACACACATACACATTCTCACTCTCTCACACACATTCTCACTCACTTTAACACACACATTCTCATTCTCTCGAACATTCTCACTCTCGCTCACACACTCGTTCTCACTCTCACTCACAAACACATTCCCACTCTCTCACACATTCTCACACTCACACACATTCTCATTCTCGTACACACATTCTCATTCTTTCTCACACATATTTTCACTCCCTCTCACGCACACATTCTCACTCTCTCACACATTCTCACTCTCACACACATTCTCACTCTCTTTCACACACCCATTCTTACTCTCTTTTAAACACTTTCTCACTCTCATTCACACACATTCTCACTCTCTCACATACAAACTCATTCTCACTCACACACACATTTACACACCCTCATACACACATTCTTACTCTCTTTTACACACATTCTCACACTCACTCACACACATTCTCACTCTCACACACACTCATTCACACTCACACACATTTACACACACTCACACATTCTCACTCTCACACATGTTCTCGAGCTCTCTTTCATACATACATCCTCACTGCCTCTCACACACGAGTTCTCACTCTAACTTACACACATTATGACTCTCACACACACGTCAGTTCTCACTCTCACGCACATTCTCACTCTCTCTCACTCACACACATTCTCTCTCTCACACACACATTCTCACTCTCACACACATTCTCACTCTCTCTCATACACACATCCCCTCTCTCTTTCACACACCCATTCTCTCTCTCTCACATGTTCTCACTCTCACTCACACACATTCTCATTCACTCACATGCACACACACATTCTCACTCTCTCACACACACACATTCTCACTCTTGCTGACACACATTTTGACTCTCACACACACATCAGTTCTCACTCTCACACACATTCTCACTCTCTCTCACACAAATTCTCACTCTCTCTCACACACATTCTCTCTCACACACATTCTCACTCACACACATTCTCACTCACACACATTCTCATTCTATCTCTCACACACATTCTCATTCTCCCACACACATTCACACTCTCTCACACGCACACACATTCTCATTCTCCCACACACATTCACACTCTCTCACACGCACACACATTCTCACTCTCTCACACGCACACACATTCTCACTCTCTCACATGCATACTAACATTCTCACTCTCTCTCACACTCACACATGATCACTCTCTCACACGCACATTCTCACTCTCTCACACACATTCTCACTCTCACTCACAAATACAATCTCACTGTCTCTCACACATTCTAACTCACACACATATTGTCACTCTCACACACATTCTCACTCCCTTTCACACACCCATTCTTACTCTCTTTTACACACTCATTCTCCCTCTCACTCACACAAAATCTCACTCTCACACACACACTCATTCTCACACACACTCTCTCACACACATTCTCACTCTCTCACACACACATTCTCACTCTCACACGTATTCTCACCCTCTCTCTCACACATATATTCTCACTGCCTCTCACACACTCGTTCTCACTCTCTTACACACATTCTCTTTCACACATATTCTCACTCTCGCTCACACACATTTTGACTCATACACATCAGTTCTCACTCTCACACACATTCTCATTCTATCGCACACACACATTCTCACTCTCTCTCACTCATTCTCACTCTCACTGACACACATTCTCACTCTCTCACACGTACACACATTCTCACTCACTCACACACATTCTAACTCTCTCACATGCACACACATTCTCATTCTCTCACGCGCACACTAACTTTCTCACTCTCTCTCACACACTCACACATGCTCACTCTCTCACATACGCATTCTCATTCTCTCTCACACACATTCTCACTCTCTCACACATATTCTCTCTCACTCACACACATACACATTATCACTCTCACACACACATTCTCACTCTCTCTCACACACATTCTCACTCTCTCACACACATTCTCACTCTCTCTCACAAACACATTCTCACTCTCTCTCACACACCCATACACATTCTCTATCGCTCTCACACACACTGTCACTCTCTCTCACACACACTTTCTCACTCTCTCTCAGACACTCTCGTTGTCACTCACACATTCTCACTCTATCTCTCACACACATTCTGAGTGTCTCTCTCACACACTCGTTCTCCCTCTCTCACACACATTCTCACTCTCACACACACCTTTTCACTCTCGCACACACATTCTCACTGTTTCTAACACACAATTCTCACTCTCTCTCACATGCACACATTCTCACTCTCGCGCACACATTGTCACTCTCTAACACACACATTCTCACTCTCTCTCTTACACACACACACATTCTGACTGTCTCTCGCACGCACATTCTCACCCTCTCTCTCACGCACGCACATTCTCTCTCTCACTGACATACACAGTCTCACTCTCTCTGACACACTCTCGTTCTCGCTCACAGTAACATTCTCACTCTCTCACACACATTCTCACTCTCTCACACACACATTCTCCCTGTCGTACACATATTCTCATTATGACTCTCTCACACACAAGTTCTCACTCTCACACACATTCTCACTCTCTCTCACTCACACACATTCTCACTCTCTCTCACACACATTATGACTCACACACCAGTTCCCACTCTCACACACATTCTCTCACATACACATTCTCACTCTCTCACACACATTCTCATGCTATCCCTCACACACATTCTCACTCTCACACACATTCTCACTCTCTAACACACAAACATTCTCACTCTCTCTCACACACGCACGTTCTCACTCTTTCTCTCTCACACACACTTTCACTCTCTCACACACTCTCACTCTTTCACGCACACGTTCTCACTCTCACAAACATTCTCACACTCTCAAAAACGCATTCTCACTCTCTCACACACATTCTCACTCTCTCTCTCACACATAAACATTCTCACTCTCTTTCACACACATCCTCACTCTCTCTCACACACACAGTCTAACTCTCTCACATACATTATCATTCCCTCTCACACACACATTCTCACTCTCTCTCACACACACATTCTTACTCTCTTTTACACACATTCTCACTCTCACTCACACACATTCTCACTCTTACACACACTCATTCGCACTCACACACATTTACACATACTCTCTCACACACATTCTCACTCTCACACATATTCTCAAGCTCTCTCTCACACATACATTCTCTCTGCCTCTCACACACTCGTTCTCACTCCCATACACACATTCTCTCACACACACATTCTCACTCACACACATTATGACTCTCTCAAACACATCAGTTCTCACTCTCACGCACATTCTCACTCTCTCTCACTCACACACATTCTCACTCTCTCACACACACATTCTCATGCTCTCTCACACATTCTCACTCTCACACACATTTTCACTCTCTCTCACACATTCTCACTCACTCTCACACACATTCTCACTCTCTCACACACATACACATTCTCACTCTCTCTCACACACCCATTCTTACTCTCTTTTACACACTCATTCTCCCTCTCACTCACACAAAATCTCACTCTCACACACACACTCATTCTCACACACACTCTCTCACACACATTCTCACTCTCTCACACACACATTCTCACTCTCTCACACACATTATCATTCTCTCTCACACACATTCTCACCCCCCTCACACACATTCTCACTTTCTCTCACATACGCATTATCACTCTCTTTCACAAACCCATTCTCTCTCTCACACGTTCTCACTCTGACTCGCACGTATTCTTACTCTCTCACATGCACACACACATTCTCACTCTCACTCACACACATTCTCACTCTCTCACATGCACACACATTCTCACTCTCACTCACACACATTCTCACTCTCACACGCACACACATTCTCACTCACGCTCACACACACACATGATCACTCCCTCAAACACACACATTCTCATTCTCTCTCACACACACATTCTCACTCTCTCACACACATCATCATTCTCTCTCAGACACATTCTCACCCTCCCTCACATACATTTTCACTCTCTCTCACATACGCATTCGCACTCTCTTTCACACACCCATTCTCTCTCTCACACGTTCTCACTCTGACTTGCACGTATTCTTACTCTCACATGCACACACACATTCTCACTCTCACTCACACACATTCTCACTCTCTCACATGCACATACACATTCTCACTCTCTCACACGCACACACATTCTCACTCGCGCTCACACACACACGATCACTCTCTCAAACACACACATTCTCATTCTCTCTCTCACACACATTCTCACTCTCTCTCACATTCTCACTCTCTCTCACACATTCTCTCACTCTCACTCACAAACACATTCCCACTCTCTCAATTCTCACTCTCACACATATTCTCACTCTCTCAAACACATATTCTCACTCTCGCACACACATTCTCATTCTTTCTCTCACACACATTTTCACTCCCTCTCACGTACACATTCTCACTCTCTCTCACACGCATTCTCACTCCCTTTCACACACCCATTCTTACTCTCTTTTACACAAATTTTCACTCTCACTCACACACATTCTCACTCTCAAACACACACTCATTCTCACTCACACACATTTGCACACACTCTCTCACACAATTATCACTCTCACACATATTCTCACCCTCTCTCTCACATAAACATCCTCACTCTCTTTCACACACATTCTCACTCTCTCACACACACATTCTCACTCTCACACACACTCTCATTCTCACTCACACACATTCTCACTCTCTCTTACACACATTCTCTCTCACACACATTCTCACTCTCACACACATTCTCATTCTATCTCACACACATTCTCACTCTCACACACATTCTCACTCTCTCTCACACACACTCTCACTCTCTCACACACATTATCATTCTCTCTCACACACATTCTCACTCTCTCTTATACACACATCCCCTCTCTCTTTCACACACCCATTCTCTCTCTCACATGTTCTCACTCTCACTCACACACATTCTCATTCTCTCACATGCACACACACATTCTCACTCTCACTCTCACTCACACACATTCTCACTCTCTCACATGCACACATATTCTCACTCTCTCACACATACACATTCTCACTCTCTCTCACACACACATTCTCACTCTTGCTGACACACATTTTGACTCACACACACATCAGTTCTCACTCTCACACACATTCTCACTCTCTCTCACACAAATTCTCACTCTCCCTCACACACATTCTCTCTCACACAGATTCTCACTCTCATACACATTCTCATTCGATCTCTCACACACATTCTCACTCTTCCACACACATTCACACTCTCTCACACGCACACACATTCTCACTCTCACTCTCACACATTCACACTCTCTCACACGCACACACATTCTCACTCTCACTCACACACATTCTCACTCTCTCACATGCACACACATTCTCACTCACACACATTCTCACTCTCTCACATACATACTAACATTCTCACTCTCTCACACTCACACATGGTCACTCTCTCACGCACACATTCTCACTCTCTCACACACACATTCTCACTCTCTCACACACATTCTCACTCTCACTCACAAATACAATCTCACTGTCTCTCACACATTCTAACTCAAACACACATTGTCACTCTCACACACATTCTCACTCCCTTTCACGCACCCATTCTTACTCTCTTTTACACACTCATTCTCCCTCTCACTCACACAAAATCTCACTCTCACACACACTCATTCTCACACACACACATTTACACACACTCTCTCACACACATTCTCACTCTCTCACACACACATTCTCACTCTCACACATATTCTCACCCTCTCTCTCACACATATATTCTCACTGCCTCTCACACACTCGTTCTCACTCTCTTACACACATTCTCTCTCACACACATTCTCACTCTCACTCACACACATTTTGACTCATACACATCAGTTCTCACTCTCTCACACATTCTCACTCTATCTCACGCACATTCTCACTCTCACTCACAAACACATTCCCACTCTCTCACACATTCTCACTCTCGCACACCAATTCTCACTCTCTCACACACATATTCTCACTCTCACACACATTCTCATTCTTTCTCTCACACACATTCTCACTCTCTATCACACACATTCTCTCTCACACACATTCTCACTCTCACACACATTCTCATTCTATCTCACACACATTCTCACTCTCACACACATTATCATTCTCTCTCACACACATTCTCACTCTCTCTTATACACACATCCCCTCTCTCTTTCACACACCCATTCTCTCTCTCACATGTTCTCACTCTCACTCACACACATTCTCATTCACTCACATGCACACACACATTCTCACTCTCACTCTCACTCACACACATTCTCACTCTCTCACATGCACACACATTCTCACTCTCTCACACATACACCTTCTCACTCTCTCTCACACACACATTCTCACTCTTGCTGACACACATTTTGACTCTCACACACACATCAGTTCTCACTCTCACACACATTCTCACTCTCTCTCACACAAATTCTCACTCTCCCTCACACACATTCTCTCTCACACAGATTCTCACTCTCACACACATTCTCATTCTATCTCTCACACACATTCTCACTCTTCCACACACATTCACACTCTCTCACACGCACACACATTCTCACTCTCACTCACACACATTCACACTCTCTCACACGCACACACATTCTCACTCACACACATTCTCACTCTCTCACATGCATACTAACATTCTCACTCTCTCACACTCACACATGGTCACTCTCTCACACACACATTCTCACTCTCTCACACACACACATTTTGACTCATACACATCAGTTCTCACTCTCACACACATTCTCACTCTCTCTCACTCACACACATTCTCACTCTCTCACAAACATTCTCTCTCACACACATTCTCACTCTCTCTCACTCACACACATTCTCACTCTCTCACAAACATTCTCTCTCACACACATTCTCACTCTCTCACACACACATACACATTCTCACTCTCTTTCACACACCCATTATCCCTCTCTCTCACTCACACTCATTCTCACTCTCACTGACACACATTCTCACTCTCTCACATGTACACACATTCTCACTCACTCACACACATTCTCACTCTCTCACATGCACACACATTCTCATTCTCTCATGCGCACACTAACTTTCTCACTCTCTCTCACACACTCACACATGCTCACTCACATACGCATTCTCATTCTCTCTCACACACATTCTCACTCTCTCACTCATATTCTCTATCTCTCACACACATACACATTCTCACTCTCTCACACACATTCTCACTCTCTCTCACAAACACATTCTCACTCTCTCTCACACACCCATACACATTCTCTATCGCTCACACACACACACTTTCACTCTCTCTCACACACACTTTCTCACTCTCTCTCAGACACTCTCGTTCTCACTCACACACATTCTCACTCTATCTCTCACACACATTCTGAGTGTCTCTCTCGCACACTTGTTCTCCCTCTCTCACACACATTCTCACTCTCACACACACCTTTTCACTCTCGCACACACATTCTCACTGTTTCTAACACACAATTCTCACTCTCTCTCACATGCACACATTCTCACTCTCGCGCACACATTGTCACTCTCTAACACACACATTCTCACTCTCTCTCTTACACACGCACACATTCTGACTGTCTCTCGCACGCACATTCTCACCCTCTCTCTCACGCACGCACATTCTCTCTCTCACTGACATACACAGTCTCACTCTCTCTGACACACTCTCGTTCTCACTCACAGTAACATTCTCACTCTCTCACACACATTCTCACTCTCTCACACACACATTCTCCCTGTCGTACACATATTCTCATTCTTTCTCTTACACACATTCTCACTCTCTCTCACACACACATTCTCATTCTCTCTCATGCACACATTCTCACTCTCTCTCACAGACATACTCACTCTCTCTCGCACACGCACACATTCTGACTGTCTCACACACACATTCTCACCCTCTCTGTCACTCAGGCACATTCTCTCACTGACATACACAGTCTCAGTCTCTCTCTCACACTCTCTTTCTCTCTCACAAACACATTCTCACTCTCTCTCACACATTATGACTCTCTCACACACAAGTTCTCACTCTCACACACATTCTCACTCTCTCTCACTCACACACATTCTCTCACACGCATTCTCACTCTTGCTCACACACATTATGACTCACACACCAGTTCCCACTCTCACACACATTCTCTCACATACACATTCTCACTCTCTCACACACATTCTCATGCTATCCCTCACACACATTCTCACTCTCTAACACACAAACATTCTCACTCTCTCTCACACACGCACGTTCTCACTCTTTCTCTCTCACACACACTTTCACTCTCTCACACACTCTCACTCTTTCATGCACACGTTCTCACTCTCACACACATTCTCACACTCTCAAAAACACATTTTCACTCTCTCTCACACACATTCTCACTCTCTCACATAATTCTCACTCTCTCTCACACATTATGACACTCTCACAAACATACACATTCTCACTATCTCTCACAAACACATTCTCACTCTCTCACACACATTCTTACTGTCTCTCTCACACACTCGTTCTCACTCTCACACACACATTCACACTCCCTCACACACACCACATTCTTACTCTCGCTCACATTCTCACTCTCGCTCACATACATTTTCACACTCTCATACACATTATGACTCTCTCTCACACACATTCTCACTCTCTCTCTCACCCACATTCTCACTCTCACACATTCTCACTCTCACACACATACACATTCTCACTCTCTCACACACATTCTTGCTGTCTCTCTCACACACTCGTTCTCACTCTCACTCACACACATTCTCACTCTCTCAATACACACACACCCTCTCGCACACACATTCTCATTCTTTCTCTCACACATGTTCTCACTCTCTATCACACACATTCTCATTCTCTCTCACGCACACATTCTCACTCTCTCACACACGCACACATTCTGACTGTCTCACATGCACACAGTCTCACTCTCGCTCTCACACAGGCACATTCTCTCTTTCACTGGCATACACAGTCTCATTCTCTAACACATTCTCATCCACTCTCACACACATACATTCTCACTCTCTCTCACACTCTCGTTCTCACTTTGTCACACATTCTCATTCTCTCACACATACATTCTCACTCTCTTTAACACACACATTCTCACTCTCGCACACACATTCTCACTCTCTCTCACACATATTCTCACTCACTCGCTCACACTCACACTATTCTCTCTCACTCTCTCACACACATTCTCACTCTCTCTCACTCACAATCTCTCTCTCATGCACATACACATTCTCACTCACTCACACACATTCTCACTCTCTCACACACACATTCTCACTCAAACTCTCTCACACTCGCACACATTCTCTCTCACTCTCTCTCACACATACATTCTCACTCTCCTTAACACATACATTCTCACTCTCTCACACACATTCCCAGTCACACACGCACTCACTCTCTCTCACACACATTCTCACCCACTCTCACACACATACATTCTCACTCTCTCACACACTCATTCTTTCTCTCACACATACACATTCTCACTCACTCACACGCATTCTCATTCTCTTTAACACACACATTCTCACTCTCTCACATGCACACACACACGTTCTCACTCTGTCACACACACATTCTCACTCACTCTCTCTCATACTCGCACACATTCTCTCTCACTCTCTCTCACACACACATTCTCACTCTCTTTAACACACACATTCTCACTCTGTCACACGCACAAATTCTCTCTCTCACTCACAGACACAATTCTCACTCTCTCACGCACACCCACGCACATTCTCTATCACTCACAAACACATTCTCACTTTCTCTCACACTCACATTCTCATTCTCTCTCACACACTCTCGTTCTCACACACACATTCTCACTCTGTCTCACACACACATTCATACTATCTCTCACACACTTGTTCTCACTCTCACACACATTCACACTCCCTCACACACATTCGTTCTCACTCTCTCCACACACATTCTCACACTCTCTCACACACATTCTCACTCTCTCTCACACACATTATGACCCTCTCTCTCACACATTCTTATCCTCTCACTCATTCTCTCCCTCACACACAGTCTCACTTTCACTCACATGCTCTGGTTCTCACTCACAAACACATTCTCACTCTCTCACACATTCTCACTCTCTCACACAACTTCTCATTCTCTCTCACACACACATTCTCACTCCCTCTCACATATTCTCACTCTCTCACAAACATATACATTCTCACTCTCTCACACACACATTCTTACTGTCTATCTCGCACAGTCGTTCTCACTCTCACACACACATTCACACTCCCTCACACACACACATTCTCACTCTCTCACACAGTCTCACTCTCACTCACACGCTCTAGTTCTATCTCACCCGTACCTTCTCACTCTCTCACACACATATTCTCACTTTCTTTCACACATTCTCGCTCTCTCACAAACATATACATTCTCACTGTCTCTCACACACACATTCTCACTTTCACTCACACACTCGTTCTCACTCTCTCACACACTTTCTCTCTTTCACACATTCTCACTCTCTCTCACACACTAATTCTCACCCTCACACACACATTTGCACACTCTTTCTCACACAAATTCTCACACTCTCTCTCACACACATTCCCACTCTCACACACTCACTCTTTCTCACACACATTCTCACTCTCTCACACACAGTCTCACTCTCACTCACACTCACAAACACATTCTCTCTTTCACACTCCCATTCTCACTCTATCACACACATTCTCACTCTCTCACACACATTCTCACTCTCTCACACACATTCTCACTCTCTCACAAACATTCTCACACTCTCTCACACTCACACATTCTCACTCACACACATTCTCAATCTCTCACACACATTCTCACTTTCTCACGCACATTCTCACACTCTCTCACACTCACACATTCTCACTCTCTCACACACATTCTCACTCTCTTTAACACATTATCACTCTCACACGCACACACATTCTCACTCTGTCTCACACATTCTCACTCACTCTCTCTCACACGCACACATTCTCTCTCACTCCTCTCTCACACCCATTCTTACTCTCTCACACATTCTCACTCTCCCACACATTCTCACTCTCTCACCATCATTCTCACACTTTCTCACACACGTTCTGACTCTCTCACACACCCGTTCTCACTCACACATATTCTCATTCTCTCTCACACACATTATCACTCTCTCTCACAAACACATTCTCTCTCACACACACTAATTCTCACTTAATCACACACATTCTCATTCTATCTCTCGCACACATGTTCTCACTCTCTCTCACACATTCTCACTCACTCTCTCTCACACGCACACGTTCTCTCTCACTCCTCTCTCACACCCATTCTTACTATCTCACACATTCTCACTCTCTCACACACACTCTCACTCTGTCACAAACATTCTCACTCTCTCACACACATTCTCACTCTCTCACTAACATGCACATTCTCACTCTCACTCACATTTTCACTCTCACACACATTCTCACTCTCCCACGCATTCTCACTCTCTCACATGCACACACATTCTGACTCTTTCTCTCTCACACACACATTCTCACTCTCTCACATACATTCTCACCCTCTCTCACACACATTCTCACTCTCTCTCATACACACATTCTCACTCTCTCGCACAAACACATTCTCTCATACACACTATTTCTCACTCTGTCACCCACACATTCTCATTCTCACTCTCACACACATTTTCACTCTCACACACGCATTCACACTCTTTCTCACACACATTCTCAGTTTCTCTCACACACATTTTATTTCTCATACACACTAATTCTCAATCTCTTACACACATTCTCATTCTATCTCTCACACACATATTCTCACTCTCTCACACACACATTCTCACTCTCTCACACATTATCACTCTCTCACACACATTCTCACTCCCTCTCACACACTTTCTCACTTTCACACACATTATCACTCTCTTTGACACACCTATTCTCACTCTTTCTCACACACATTCTCACTCTCGCTCACACACATTCTCACTCTCACGCTCACACACACATTATCACTCTCTCACACACATTCTCATTCTCTCTCACACACATTCTCACTCTCTCTCGCATACATTCTAACTCACTCTCACACACATCTCACACACATTATCATTCTCTATCACGCACATTCTCACTCTTTCACACACACATTTTCACTCGCACACACATTCTCACTCTCTCACACTCACATACACAGCCTCACTCTCTCACGCACACTCTTGTTCTCACTCACAAACACATTCTCACTCTTTCACACACATTCTCACTCTCTCACACGCACATTCTCACTGTTTCTCTCACATTCACATTCTCTCTCTCACACACATTCTCACTCTTTCTCACACACATTCTCAGTCTCTCTCACAGCCATTTTCACTCTCTGTCTCACACATTCTCTCATACACACTAATTCTCAATCTCACACAGACATTCTCATTCTATCTCACACACATTCTCACTCTCTCACACGCACATTCTCACTCTTTCTCTCACACACACATTTTCACTCTCACACACATTCTCACTCTTTCTCACACACAGGTTCTCACTTTTTCACACACATTCTCACTCTTGCACACACATTCTCACTCTCTCACACATTCTCATTCTCTCTCACACTCATTCTCACTCACTCACACACATTATGATTCTCACAAACACACACGGTCTTGATCTCTTTTTCACACACACATTCTCTCTGTCTCATACACATATTCTAATTCTCTCGCACACACACTCATTCTCACCCTCACATACATTTGCACACTCTTTCTCACAGACATTCTCACGTTCTCTCACTTGCACACACACATTCTCATTCTCACTCACACACATTCTCACTCTTTCTCTCTCACACACATTCTCACTCTCACACACACATTCTCACTCTCACACACATTCTCATTCTCCCTCACACACATTCTGACTCTCTCTCATACATTCTCACTCGCTCTCACACACTTTCTCACACTCTCACACATACACATTCACGCTCTCACTCTCATACATTCTCACTCTCTCACACCCACACAGATTTTCACTCTCGCGAATACATACACACTCATTCTCACCCGCATACACATTTGTACACTCTTTTTCACTGACATTCTCACACTCTCACACACACATTCTCACTCTCACTCACACACATTCTCAGTCTCTCACATGCACACACATTCTGACTCTTTCTCACACACACATTCTCACTCTCTCACATACAGTTTCACCCTCTCTCACAAACATTCTCATTCTCTCACACACATTCTCTCTCTCACACACATTCTCATTCTCTCTCACCACACATTCTCACTCTCTCACATACATTCTCACTCGCTCTCACACACTTTCTCACTCTCTCACACATACACATTCTCACTCTCTCTCACACACATTCTCACTCTCTTTCACACACCCATTCCCACTCTCTCACACAAATTCTCAAACTAACTCACTCACTTTTTCACTCCCACACACACATTCTCACTCTCTCTCACAAACACATTGTCTCTCACACACACTAATTCACACAATATCACACACACTTTCTCATTCTATCTCTCACACACATATTCTCATTCTCTCTCACCCACACATTCTCACTCTCTCAAACATACATTCTCACTCTCACACACATTCTCACTCTAGCACACAGATTCTAACTCTCTCACACATACACATTCTCACTCTCTCACACTCACATACACAGCCTCACTCTCACACACTCTCGTTCTCACTCACAAACACATTCTCACTCTCTCACACACATTCTCATTCTCTATCACACACATTATCACTCTCTCACACACATTCTGACTCTCTCACACCCACACCAGTTCTCACTCACACACATTCTCACTCTTTTTCACACACATTCTCACTCTCTCTCACATACACATTCTCTCTCACACACCATTTCTCACAATATCACACACACATTCTCATTCTATCTCACACACACATATTCTTACTCGCACACACACATTATCACTCTCTTACGCACACACATTCTCACTCTTTCTCTCACACACATTCTAATTCTATCTCTCACAAACATATTCTCATTCTCTCTCACCCACACATTCTAACTCTCTCTCTCACACACATTCTCACTCTCTCACTCTCACATTTTCTCGTTCTCACTCACAAACACATTCACACTCTTTCACATACACAGTCTCACTCTCACACACTATCGTTCTCACTCACAAACACATTCACACTCTTTCACACGCACAGTCTCACTCACACACATTCTCATTCTCTATCACACACATTATCACTCTCTCACACACATTGTCACTCTCTCACACCCACACCAGTTCTCACTCACACACATTCTTACTCTTTCTCACACACATTCTCACTCTCTTACACACATGCATTCTCACTCTTTCTCTCACACACATTTTCACTCTCACACACATTCTCACTCTCACACACGTTCTCACTCTCTCACACATTCTCTCTCTATCGCGCACATTTTAACTAGGTCACATACACATTCACACTCTCTCACACATTCTCATTCCCTCTCACACACATTCTCACTCTCTCTCACATACATTCTCACTCGCTCTCACACACATTCTCACTCTTTCTCACACATACACATTCTCACTCGCGCACACATTCTCACTCTCACACACATTCTCATTCTCTCACACACATTCTCACATGTGCACATTCTCATTCTCTCACACACGCACATTCTCACTCTCCCACACATTCTCATTCTCTCTCACACACATTCTCACATGTACACATTCTCATTCTCTCACACACGCACATTCTCACTCTTTCACACACACATTCTCATTATCTCTCACACACATTCTCACTCTCTCACACACATTCTCACTCTCTCACACATTCTCACTCACACACACATTCTCATTCTCTCTCACACGCACATTCTCACTCTTTCACACACACATTTTCACTCTCACACACCCACATACACAGTCTCACTTTCTCACACACACTCTCGTTCTCACTCACAAACGCATTCTCACTCTTTCACACACACATTCTCTCTCTCATACACACTAATTCTCAATCTCACACAGACATTCTCATTCTATCTCTCACACACATATAATCACTCTCTCACACTCATTGTCATTCTCTCACACACTTCTCATTCATTCTCTCACACACATTTTCACTCACACACGTTCTCACTCTTTCTCACACACACGTTCTCACTCTCACACACATTCTCACTCTATAACACACATTCTCACTCTCTCACACATTCTCACTCTTTCTCACACACATTCTCACTCTCTCACACTCATTCTCACTCTCCCACACACATTCTCATTCCCTCTCACACACATTCTCACTCTCTCACACGTTCTCACTCTTTCTCCCACACACATTCTCATTCCCTCTCACACACATTCTCACTCTCTCACACGTTCTCACTCTTTCTCTCACACACATTCTCACTCTCTCTCACACAAATTCTCACTCTCTCACAATCATTCTCACTCTCCCACACATTCTAATTCTCTCAAACACATGCACATTCTCACTCTTTCACAAACAAATTCTCATTATCTCTCACACACATTCTCACTCTCTCACACGTCTCACTCTCTCTCGTTCTTACTCACAAACACATTCTCACTCTCACACACATTCTCACTCTCACCCGCGCATTCTCACTCTCACACACATTCTCACTCTCACACACATTCTCAATCTCACAAACACATTCTCTCCCACACACTTATTCTCACTCTATCACACACATTCTCATTCTATCTCTCACACACACATTCTCACTCTCACACAATTCTCACTCTCTCACATACATTCTTACTCGCTCTCACACACATTCTCACTCTTTCTCACACATACACATTCTCACTCGCACACACATTCTCACTCTCTCACACACATTCTCATTCTCTCTCACATGCACATTCTCACTCTTTCACACACACATTTTCACTCTCTCACACACATTCTCACTCTCTCACACAAATTCTCACTCTCTCACTCATTCTCACTCTCTCACACACATTCTAATTCTCACACACGCGCACATTCTCACTCTTTCACACACATATTCTCATTATTTCTCACACTCATTCTCATTCTCTCTCAGACACACATTCTCGTTCTCTCTCACACACATGCTCACTCTCTCACATACATTCTCATTATCTCTCACACACACATTATGACTCTCTCACAAACACACACATTCTCACTCTCTCTCTTTAGCACCCATATTAGCACTCTCTATCACACACACATTCTCACTCTCTCACCCATATATTCTCACTCTCTCACACACATTCTCACTCTCTCACACACATTCTCACTCTCTCTCACTAACACATTCTCTCTCTCACACTATTTCTCACTCTATCACACACATTCTCACTCTATCTCTTACACACACATTCTCACTCTCTCAAACACATTCTCACTCTCTCGCACACATTCTCACTCTCTTACACACATACTCTTTCTCCCTCTCTCTCACACATTCTCACTGTCTTTCACACACCCATTCTCACTCTCTCACACACATTCTCACTGTCACACACAGCCTCACTCTCTCTCACACTCTCGTTCTCACTCACAAACACATCCACACTCTTTCACACACACAATCTCACTCTCACACACAGTGTCATTCTTTATTACACACATTATCACTCTCTCATACATTCTGACTCTCTCACACCCACACCAGTTCTCACTCACACACATTCTCACTCTCTCTCTCACACACATTGTCACTTTCTTTCACAAACGTATTCTCTCTCACACACACTAATTCTCACTATATCACACAAATTCTCATTCTATCTCTCTCACACATAATCTTACTCTCACACGCACAGTCTCACTCTCTCACACACACAAATTCCCACTCTCTCACACACGTTCTCACTCTCACACATTCTCACTATCTCACACACATTCTCACTCTCACACACATTCTCACTCTTTCACACACGTTCTCACTCTCACACATTCTCACTCTCTCACACACACATTCTCACTCTCTCACACACATTCTCACTCTGTCTCACACGTTCTCACACTCTCACACTCGTTTTCACTCACCAACACATTCTCACTCTCTCGCACACACATTCTCACTCTCTCACACATTCTCATTCCCTCTCACACACATTCTCACTCTTTCTCACACATACACATTCTCACTCGCACACACACATTCTTACTCTCTCACACACATTCTCATTCTCTCACACACGCACATTCTCACTCTTTCACACACATTTTCACTCTCACACACACATTCTCACTCTCTCACACCCACATACACAGTCTCACTCTCTCACACACTCTCATTCTCACTCACAAACGCATTCTCACTCTTTCTCACACACATTCTCTCTCTCGCATACGCACATTCTCACTCTTTTTCTCTCACTCACATTTTCCCTCTCACACATGCACATTCTCACTCTTTCTCACACACATTCTCAGTCTCGCTCACCCCATTTTCACTCTCTCTCACACACACATGCTCTCTCTAATACACACTAAGTCTCAATCTCACACAGACATTCTCATTCTATCTCTCACACACATATTCTCACTCTCACACACATTCTCATTCTCTTAGACACACATTCTCATTCTCTCACACACTTCTCATTCTTTCTCTCACACACACATTTTCACTCACACACGTTCTCACTCTTTCTCACACACAGGTTCTCACTTTTTCGCCAACGTTCTCACTCTCACTCACATTCTCACTCTCTTGCACATACATTCTCACTCTCTCACACGTTCTCACTCTTTCTCTCACACACATTCTCACTCTCTCTCACAGAAATTCTCACTCTCTCTCACACTCATTTTCACTCTCCCACACACATTCTCATTCCCTCTCACACACATTCTCACTCTCACACACATTCTCACTCTCTCACACATTCGAATTCTCTCAAACACGTGCACATTCTCACTCTTTCACACACACATTCTCATTATCTCTCACACACATTCTCACTCTCTCACACACATTCTCATTATCTCTCACACACACATTATTACTCTCTCACAAACACACACATTCTCACTCTCTCTCTTTAGCACCCACATTAGCACTCTCTAACACACACATTCACTCTCTCACACATTCTCATTCCCTCTCACACAATTCTCACTCTCTCTCACATACATTCTCACTTGCTCTCACACACATTCTCATTCTCTCTCACACGCACATTCTCACTCTTTCACACACACATTTTCACTCTCACACAGACATTCTCACTCTCTCACACAAATTCTCACTCTCTCTCACTCATTCTCACTCTCTCACACACATTCTCATTCCCTCTCACACACATTCTCACTCTCTCACACACATTCTCATTCCCTCTCACACACATTCTCACTCTCACACACACATTCTCACTCTCTCACACACATTCTCACTCTCTCACTAGTTCTCACATTCGTTCTCACTCACCAACACATTCTCACTCTCTCGCACACACATTTTCACTCTCTCATACATTCTCACTCACACACAATCTCACTCTCTCACACATTCTCATTCCCTCTCACACACATTCTCACTCTTTCTCACACATACACATTCTCACTCTCACACACACATTCTCACTCTCTCCCACATATTCTCATTCTCTCACACACGCACATTCTCACTCTTTCACACACACATTTTCACTCTCTCACACACATTCTCACTCTCTCACACCCACATACACAGTCTCACTCTCTCACACACACTCTCGTTCTCACTCACAAACGCATTCTCACTCTTTCACACACACATTCTCTCTCTCTCGCATACGCACGTTCTCACTCTTTTTCTCTCACTCACATTTTCCCTCTCACACATGCACATTCTCACTCTTTCTCACACGCATTCTCAGTCTCGCCCTCCCCCATTTTCACTCTCTCTCACACACACATTCTCTCTCTAATACACACTAATTCTCAATCTCACACAGACATTCTCATTCTATCTCTCACACACACATTCTCACTCACACACATTCTCATTCTTTTAGACACACATTCTCATTCTCTCACACACTTCTCACTCTTTCTCTCACACACACATTTTCACTCACACACGTTCTCACTCTTTCTCACACACAGGTTCTCACTTTTTCACCAACGTTCTCACTCTCACACACATTCTCACTCTTTCTCTCACACACATTCTCACTCTCTCTCACACAAATTCTCACTCTCTCTCACACTCATTTTCACTCTCCCACACACATTCTCATTCCCTCTCACACACATTCTCACTCTCACACACATTCTCACTCTCTCACACATTCGAATTCTCTCAAACACGTGCAATTCTCACTCTTTCACACACACATTCTCATTATCTCTCACACACACATTATTACTCTCTCACAAACACACACATTCTCACTCTCTCTCTTTAGCACCCACATTAGCACTCTCTAACACACACATTCACTCTCTCACACATTCTCATTCCCTCTCACACAATTCTCACTCTCTCTCACATACATTGTCACTTGCTCTCACACACATTCTCACTCTTTCTCACACATACACATTCTCACTCGCACACACATTCTCACTCCCTCACACACATTCTCATTCTCTCTCACACGCACATTCTCACTCTTTCACACACACATTTTCACTCTCACACACACATTCTCACTCTCTCACACAAATTCTCACTCTCTCTCACTCATTCTCACTCTCTCACACACAATCTCATTCCCTCTCTCACACATTCTCACTGTCTCTCACATACATTCTCATTCGCTCTCACACACATTCTCACTCTCTCTCTCACATTCTAATTCTCACACACACGCACATTCTCACTCTTTCACACACATATTCTCATTATCTCTCACACACATTCTCATTCTCTCTCAGACACACATTCTCATTCTCTCTCACACATATTCTCACTCTCTCTCAGACACACATTCTCATTATCTCTCACACACACATTATGACTCTCTCACAAACACACACATTCTCACTCTCTCTCTTTAGCACCCATATTTGCACTTTCTATCACACATCCATTCTCACTCTCTCACACACATTCTCACTCTCTCACCCACATATTCTCACTCTCTCACACATATTCTCACTCTCTCTCACTAACACATTCTCTCTCTCACACTATTTCTCACTCTATCACACACATTCTCACTCTATCTCTTAAACACACATTCTCACTCTCTCAAAAACACATTCTCACTCTCTCATACATTCTCATTCTCTCTCACTTACATTCTTACTCTCTCAAACACATTCTCCCTCTCTCACACACATTCTCACTGTCTTTCACACACCCATTCTCACTCTCTCACACACATTCTCACTGTCACACACAGTCTCACTCTCTCTCACACCCTCTCGTTCTCACTCACAAACACATCCACTCTCTTTCACACACACAATCTCACTCTCTCACACACAGTGTCATTCTTTATCGCACACATTATCACTCTCTCATGCATTCTGACTCTCTCACACCCACACCAGTTCTCACTCACACACATTCTCACTCTCTCTCACAAACGCATTCTCTCTCACACACACTAATTCTCACTATATCACACAAATTCTCATTCTATCTCTCTCACACATAATCTTACTCTCACACGTACATTCTCACTCTCTCACACACACAAATTCCCACTCTCTCACACACGTTCTCACTCTCACACACACATTCTCACTCTCTCACACACTCATTCTCACTCTCACACACACATTCTCACTCTTTCACACACGTTCTCACTCTCACACATTCTCACTCTCTCACACACACATTCTCACTCTCTCACATACATTCTCACTCTCTCACAGGTTCTCACACTCGTTCTCACTCACCAACACATTCTCACTCTCTCGCACACACATTCTCACTCTCTCATACATTCTCACTCACACACAATCTCACTCTCTCACACATTCTCATTCCCTCTCACACACATTCTCACTCTTTCTCACACATACACATTCTCACTCTCACACACACATTCTCACTCTCTCACACATATTCTCATTCTCTCACACACGCACATTCTCACTCTTTCACACACACATTTTCACTCTCACACACACATTCTCACTCTCTCACACACACTCTCGTTTTCACTCACAAACGCATTCTCACTCTTTCACACACACATTCTCTCTCTCTCGCATACGCACGTTCTCACTCTTTTTCTCTCACTCACATTTTCCCTCTCACACATGCACATTCTCACTCTTTCTCACACGCATTCTCAGTCTCGCCCTCCCCCATTTTCACTCTCTCTCACACACACATTCTCTCTCTAATACACACTAATTCTCAATCTCACACAGACATTCTCATTCTATCTCTCACACACACATTCTCACTCACACACATTCTCATTCTCTTAGACACACATTCTCATTCTCTCACACACTTCTCACTCTTTCTCTCACACACACATTTTCACTCACACACGTTCTCACTCTTTCTCACACACAGGTTCTCACTTTTTCACCAACGTTCTCACTCTCACACACATTCTCACTCTCTCGCACATACATTCTCACTCTCTCACACGTTCTCACTCTTTCTCTCACACACATTCTCACTCTCTCTCACACAAATTCTCACTCTCTCTCACACTCATTTTCACTCTCCCACACACATTCTCATTCCCTCTCACACACATTCTCACTCTCACACACATTCTCACTCTCTCACACATTCGAATTCTCTCAAACACGTGCACATTCTCACTCTTTCACACACACATTCTCATGATCTCTCACACACATTCTCACTTTCTCACACACATTCTCATTATCTCTCACACACATTATTACTCTCTCACAAACACACACATTCTCACTCTCTCTCTTTAGCACCCACATTAGCACTCTCTAACACACACATTCACTCTCACACATTCTCATTCCCTCTCACACAATTCTCACTCTCTCTCACATACATTCTCACTTGCTCTCACACACATTCTCACTCTTTCTCTCACATACACATTCTCACTCGCACACACATTCTCACTCTCTCACACACATTCTCATTCTCACATGCACATTCTCACTCTTTCTCACACACATTTTCACTCTCACACACACATTCTCATTCTCTCACACAAATTCTCACTCTAACTCACACTCATTCTCACTCTCTCACACACTTTCTCATTCCCCCTCACACACATTCTCACTCTCTCTCACATACATTTTCATTCGCTCTCACACACATTCTCACTCTCTCTCGCACACACAATCTCACTCTCTAACACATTCTCATTCCCTCTCACACACATTCTCACTCTCTCTCACACACACATTCTCACTCTCTCACACACATTCTAATTCTCACACACACGCACATTCTCACTCTTTCACACGCATATTCTCATTATCTCACACATTCTCATTCTCTCTCAGACACACGTTCTCATTTTCTCTCACACACACTCTCACTCTCTCACACACATTCTCATTATCTCTCACACACACATTAGGACTCTCTCACAAACACACACATTCTCACTCTCTCTCTTTAGCACCCATATTAGCACTCTCTATCACACACACATTCTCACTCTCTCACACACATTCTCACTCTCTCACCCACACATTCTCACTCTCACACACGTTCTCAATCTCACAAACACATTCTCTCTCACACACTAATTCTCACTCTATCATGCACACATTCTCATTCTATCTCTCACACACATATTCTCACTCTCTCACACACACATTTTCATTCTCTCACACAAATTCTCTCTCTCACACACACGCACATTCTCACTCTTTCTCACACACACATTTTCACTCTCACACACACATTCTCACTGTTTCTCACACACATTCTCAGTTTCTCTCACACCCATTTTCACTCTCTCTCACACACATTCTCTCTCTCATACACACTAATTCTCAATCTCTCACACACATTCTCGTTCTATCTCTCACACACATATTCTCACTCTCTCACACATGCATTCTCATTCTCTCACGCACACGCACATTCTCACTCTTTCTCTCCCACACACATTTTCACTCTCACACACATTCTCACTCTTTCTCACATACAGGTTCTCACTTTTTCACATACACGTTCTCACTCTCACATGAATTCTCACTCTCTGACACACATTCTCATTCTCTCACACACATTTTCACTTTCACACACTCATTCTCACTCTCTCACACTCACATACACTGTCTCACTCTCTCACATACACTCTCATTCTCACTCGCAAACACATTCTCACTCTTTCACACACATATTCTCACTCTCTCACACATGCACATTCTCACCCTTTCTCTCACACATACATTTTCTCTCTCACATGCACATTCTCACTCTTTCTGACACACATTCACAGTCTCTCTCACACCTATTTTCACCACTCTCACACACACATTCTCTCTCATACACACTAATTCGCAATCTCAAATAGACATTCTCATTCTATCTCTCGCACACATATTCTCACTCTCTCACATACATTCTCACTCTCTCAGACACACATTCTCATTCTCTCACACATGCACATTCTCACTCTTTCTCTCACACACATTTTCACTCTCACGCACACATTCTCACTCTTTCTCACACACTGGTTCTCACTATTCACACACACGTTCTCACTGTCACACACATTCTCACTGTCTCATGCACAGACATTCTCACTCTCTCGCAATTCTCACTCTTTCTCACACACACATTCTCACAATCTCTCACACTCATTCTCACTCTCTCACACACACATTATGACTCTCACAAACACCACATTCTCAATCTCTCTTTCACACACACATTCTCTCTGTCTCATACACACATTCTCACTCTCTCGCACACACACTCATTCTCACCCTCACACACATTTGCACACTCTTTCTCACAGACATTCTCACACTCACACGCACACACACATTCTCACTCTCACTCACACACATTCTCACTCTCTCACACACACATTCTCACTCTCTCTCACATTCTCACTCTCTCTCTGACATGATTTACAGCAAGTTAACCCAATGATATTTCCTGGGAAAGGATTCTTAATTACAAGAAAGGTCCAATCTTTGCCCGCTCTCCCCGTGTCTGCATGGGTTTAAGGTGAAGGGATAAATGTAGGGGAATTTGTGGGCGGCACGGTGGCCCAGTGGTTAGCACTGCTGCCTCACAGCGCCTGAGACCCGGGTTCAGTTCCCACCTCAGGCGACTGACTGTGTGGAGTTTGCACGTTCTCCCCGTGTCTGCGTGGGTTTCCTCCGGGTGCTCCGGTTTCCTCCCCCAGTCCAAAGATGTGCAGGTCAGGGTGAATTGGCCATACTGAATTGCCCGTAGTGTTAGGTGAAGGGGAAAATGTAGGGGAATGGGTGTGGGTGGGTTGCGCTTCAGTGGGTCGGTGTGGACTTGTTGGGCCGAAGGGCCTGTTTCCACGCTGTAAGTAAACTAATCTAACCTAAAAAAAACGTAACAAGGTGACATGATTAAAGACAGGCTAATCCAATGGTATTCTATGCTAAAAGATATCTTATTTACGTAAACTATCATGCCACGTACTGGTTCAAGGTTAATTCAAATGGTCAATTAATGTGTCAGTATTCAGCATTTGAAAACTCTATTGTCCTCTTATCTTTGAACTGCAACTTAATTCTGCAAATCAGCAATGTGATTTACAGGACATTTTATGGTATTCTTTTAAATCGAGAAACCGTTTTGTGATAAGGAAAATCTACATATTGTCGTTGCTGCCTCAATTCAATTTTTAACTCCTCAGAAGGAAATACATACAGTGAGGAGGATGAAACCCCTACGGCTGGTGAGGGAAGGCAATGAAGCCAAAAAAAATCAAAGGAAAAGAGAAGTTAAAGATCACACATCACCTGGTTATAGCGTTCAGAGCGACGCTCCTTCATCAGGTGATTGTCAGGAGCGGCGCTCCGAAAGCTAGTGCTTCCAAATAAACCTGTTGGACTATAACCTGGCCTCGTGTGATTTTTAACTTTTAATACCCGAGTTCAACACCGGCGCCTCCACATCGTAAAGAAAGAGCACACAGTGTGTTGAAGATTAGTAGGAAGCCAGAGGTTGGCGACCCTTTAAAAACCAGCAGAGGTTCGTGAAACAAGCAATCATGGGGGGAGAAGATGAAATTTGAGGTACAGCTAGCTGGCCGTACAAAAGGAGGTGGCAAGACATGTTTAAAATGCATATATAAATGATAAGAGAGAGGCAAGACATTGGAGCACTGAAAAATTAGGCTGGAGAAATAGTAATGGGGAAATAAAGAGAAGGCAGAGGAACTGAATAGATACTTTGCTTCAGTCTTCATGGTGGAAGATGTCTGTGGCATACCAGAGCTTTAAGAGAGTCAGGGGGACAGAGGTGAGTGTAGTGGGGGCTGGGGAAGCTGAAAGGCCTGGAGGTGGATAAATCACCCAGACTGGATGGGCGTCACCCCAGAGTTTTGATGGAGACAGCTGAAGAGAGAGTGGAGGAGTTGGCGGTGATCTTTCAGGGATCACTGGGGTCAGGGAGGGTCTCAGAGGACAGGAAGATGGGAGGGAGACAGGAAGTGGGAAATGATAGGCCGGTTAGCCTGCTCGTGGTTGGTGGTGAGATTTTTGAGTCCGTTATTAAGGAGAAGAATACAGAGTGTGTGGTAAAATAGGGCTGAGTCAGCATGGCTTTGTCAAGGGCAGGTCATGCCTGACATAACTGTTCAAATTCGTTGTAGAGGTAGCGTTGGGGTGGCACGGTGGCACAGTGGTTAGCACTGCTGCCTCACAGCACCTGAGACCCGGGTTCAATTCCCGACTCGGGCGACTGACTGTGTGGAGTTTGCACATTCTCCCCGTGTCTGCGTGGGTTTCCTCCGGGTGCTCCGGTTTCCTCCCACAGTCCAAAGATGTGCGGGTCAGGTGAATTGGCCATGCTAAATTGCCCGTAGTGTTAGGTAAGGGGTAAATGTAGGGGTATGGGTGGGTTGCACTTCGGCGGGTCGGTGTGGACTTGTTGGGCCGAAGGGCCTGTTTCCACACTGTAAGTAATCTAATCTAATCTAATCAAGTTGCACAAAGGAGAGTCAGTGGTCTTTGTCTGTTTGGATATTCAGAAGGCTTTCGACAAGGTGCTGCATAGGAGGCTGCTAAATAAGGTCAGAGCCCCATGGTGTTAGGGGCAAGGTACAGTCATGGTCAGAGGATTGGCTGACTAGGGGAAGGCAGAGAGTGGGGACAAAGGGATCTTTTACAAGATGGCAGCTGATGACTAGTGGAGTTCTGCAGGGGTCCATGTTGGGACCTCAAACTATCCATGTTACACGTTAACAAGCTGGAGGAGGGAGCTGAGGACATCGTTGTTAAGTTTGCAGATGACACAATGATAAGTGGAGGGACAGGTCGTGTTGAGGTAGTGGGGAGGCCTGAAGAAGGATTTGGACAGGGGGCTAAGAGAGTGGGCAAAGATGGAACGCAATGTGGGAAAGTGTACATTGCTCAGAAGAATAGCAGTGTAGACTATCTTCGAAATGGGGAGGGGAGACTTCGGAAATCCGAAGCACAAAGGGAATTTGTGAGTCCCGGTTCAGGATTCTCTTCGGGTTAACAGGCAGGTTCGGTCGGCAGTTCGGAGGGCAAATGGCTTCTGAAATAGTTGGAACCACAAGCAGTGAGGATGAAGTAAGGGTTTGCCAAGGGATTCAGAATGTGACGTTAACATTCATTTCGAGAGAGTGAGAATACAAGAGCAGGGATGTACTGCTGAGGTAGTTTGAGGCTGTGGTCAGACTGCATTTGGAATCTTGTGAGCAGTCTTGGGCCCCGTATGAGAAAGGAAGGATGTACTGGCCTTGGAGGTGGTCTGTAGGGAATGATCCTGGGGATGATGGGCTTGTCATATGAGGAGCGTTGGAGGACTCTGGGTCTGTACTCGATGGAGTTAGTCAAGTGAAGGTGGCATCTCATTGAAACCCAAGGATACTGAGTGGCCTAGTCAAGTAGGCCTGGATAAGATGTCTCCACGAGTAGGACAGACGAGGAACAAATGACACAGCCTCAATTTCAAGAGACCACAATGCCCTCAGCTCCCTCGTCCAGCTTGTTAACATGTAATGTGGGTATTTGTGGTCCCAACGTGGATCCCCTGCAGAACTCCACTAGTCACCGGCTGCCATCTTGTAAAAGATCCCTTTTCGAACTGAGATGAGAAGGAATTTCTTCTGAGCGTGTGGAATTCATTGCCCCAGAGGGCTGTGGTGGCCAAGTCATTGAGTGTATTTAAGACAGAGATAGATATGTTCTTGAGTGGTAAGGGGCATCAAGGGTTACAGGGAGAGGGGGAGAGAATGGGGTTGAGAAACGTATCAGGCATGGTCGAATGGGGGAGCAGACTTGATGGGATGAATGGCCTCATCCTGCTCCCATGTCTACAACCAACAAGTCCTGGTTAGAGACTCAAAGCTTCTTGCTGCCATGATAGGAAGGCTGCCATTGTTTCACAAGGCCTCTGACATACACATAAAACGTACACATAAAACGAACCCCCTCCTTCTAACACATCCACGGGGTAGTCTTTTTCGAACACAACTTTCTCTCAGGTAGAGTGTCCTTCCCTGTCAGGCACTCATACAGACCTTCCATACACATCCAGACTAAATGACAGTGGTTAACACTGCTGTCTCACAATGCCTGGGTTCGATTCCAGCCTCGAGCAACTGACTGTGCAGAGTTCGCATGTTCTCCCCCATATCTGCGTGGGTTTGCTCCGGTTTCCAATGATGTGCAGGTTAGTTTGGATTGCCTGCACGAACATGAGGACTGCAGATGCCGAAGGTCAGAGTCAAGATTAGTGTGGTGCTGGTAAAGCACAGCAGGTCAGGCAGCATCCGAGGAGCAGGAAAATCGATGCTTCGGGCAAAAGCCCTTGATCAGGAATGAGTGTCCTGCTGAATGATTTTCCTGCTCTTCGGATGCTGCCTGACCTGCTGTACTTTTCCAGCACCGCTCTAATCTTGGCTGTGCTAACTTGCCCACTGTGACCGGGGATGTGCAGGCTGGGTGTGAGAGATGCAGGGATAGGATGGGGGAGGGGACTTCTCTGCGGTGGGTCAGTGTGGACTCAGACAGCCGAATGGCCTGCTTCCGTACTGTCAGGATTCTATGAACACTACCTTCAACCCGTCATGGGGCATGAGTGCCGTATGTATTAACTGGGAGGAGGCCATTCAGCCCCTTCGAGCCTGCTCCACTGTTAATAGGGGATGCTGTTCATCCAGAGACCACATGTTCTGAGGGTGTGGTTTAGAATCCTGTCATGACAGGTGGTGGAATTTGGATCCAATAAAAACCAATAATTACGAATCTAATGATCACCATGAGTCAATTGTCAGAAAAAAACCCCATCTGTTCACTAATGCCCTTTAGGGAAGGAAACTGCCATCCTTACCTGATCTGGGCTACACGTGACTCCAGACCCACAGCAATGTGGTTGACTCTTAACTAGAGACAGGCCCTTTGGCCCAACTGGTCCATGCCGACCAAAATGTCCGTCCGCACTAACCCCATTGCCCTGCACTTGGCCCATATCCTTCTCATCCTTTCCTGTCCATGTATCTGTCCAAATGCCTTTTAAATATTGTCAATGTACCGACCCCAACCACTTCCCCTGGCAGTTCATTCCATCTGCGTACCACCCTCTGGGTAAAAATGTTGCCCCTCAGGTTCCCTTTTATTCTTTCCCCTCTCACCTTAACCTGATGCCCTCTAGTCCTCGATTCCCCAACCCTGGGGGAAAGACTGAGTGCGTTCACCTGATCCATGCCTCTCATGATCTTATACACCTCTATAAGATCCCTCCTCAGTCTCCTATTCTCTAAAGATAAAAGTCCTCGCTTGTCCAACCTTTCCTCAGTCCCTTGCTTCCTGGCAACATCCTTGCAAATTTTTTCCGCACCCTTTCCAGTTTAACAACATCCTTCCTGTAACAAAGTAACCAAACCCTCCCAGTGCGGCCTCACCAACGTCCTGTATAACTGCAACATAACTTCCCAACGTTTACACTTAGTGCCCTGACTGACGAAGGGCAATTAGGGATGTGTAATAAATGCTCTCCTCACTCATAAGAAATGAATAATAATTTTAAAAATGTGATGGTTGATCTCATCTCATCCTGATTTCCACTTTCTTGGCTCGTGCAGTCTGTGTTGTGTGTGGAGATCCAGAATGCTGCTCAGGGGCGTGTTCCTGCATTTTGACTCAGTGACCGAAGGAACAGCGATGTATTTCCAAGTCAGGATGGTGGGTGGAGCTTGAATAGGGACGTTCAAGTCCTCATGTTCCCAAGGATCTGCTGCTCTTGTCCTTCCAGATGGAAGTTGTCGTGGGTTGGGGTGGTGCCAAGGGTCCAACGGTCTGCTTTGGCATGAGGCGCCTTGAGAGTGTTGGTGCATCTCCAGATTTGAACAGCCAACCCGTCTCCCCAATGTGGGTATGTGAGAGAAAGCAGCTTTAAAATGGTAATTAATTTGGGCACTAGGTTAGGTTAGGATATCTGGTCGGCCTGGTCGAGTTGGACTGAAGGGTCTGTTTCCGTGCTCTATGACTCCATTAGGAGAAAGTGAGGACTGTAGGTGCTGGGGATCAGAATCAAAAAGTGTGGTGCTGGAAAAGCACGGCAGGTCAGGTAGCATCCGAGGAGCAGGGGAGTCGATGGTTCGAGCATAAGCTCTCCAATTCCGAATGAAGATGTTCGTAACATTGACCCTGTTGCTGCCTGACCGGCTATGTTTTCCCAGCACCACACATTTTGAGTCTATTGTATTGGACAAGTAGACACCAGTTCATTCCCTCCCGAGCCAGAGGTCAACCCATAACAGGAGCAGGTAAGTTGCCATTCCCCACCAGATGCTTCAAGCTCACCTTACCCCTTGGGGGATTTCCAAAGTCAAAAACTGAACTGGAATAGCCATTTAAATGCAACAGCTACAAGAGCAGGTCAGAGGCTAGGATGACTACGTCGAGATATGAGCATAAGAGGTACAGTTAGTAAGTTTGCAGGAATCCGATTCACGAGAGAAGAAGAAAAGGATAGCCAACTCCCATTCCTAGACATGATAGTACAGAGAACACCGAACGGAGAATTCGCCACAAAGGTACACAGGAAAACAACACACACAGACCATGTCCTAAACTATGAAAGTAACCATCCCAACACACACAAACGAAGCTGCATCAGGACACTATTCAAAAGAGCTACAACACACTGCAGTACACCAGAACTCCGAAAAGAGGAAGAGGAACACCTATACAAGGTATTCGCCAAAAACGGATACCCGTGCAACTTTATCAACAGATGCCTAAGAGACAGACCACGGAACGAGGGCATGCCACAACCAAAAGGACTAGCCACACTACCATACATCAGGAGCGTTTCAGAACTGACAGCCAGACTACTGCGACCCTTAGGACTCATAACGGCACACAAACCAACAGCCACGCTCAGACAACAACTTACTAGAACAAAGGAGCCAATACCCAACATGAGCAAAACTAATGTAGTTTACAAAATACCATGCAAGGACTGCACAAAACACTATATAGGACAAACAGGAAGACAGCTAACAATCCGCATACATGAACATCAACTAGCCACGAAACAACACGACCAGCTATCCCTAGTAGCCACACACTCAGACAACAAGCAACATGAATTCGACTGGGAAAACACTACTATCATAGGGCAAGCCAGACAGAGAACAGCCAGGGAATTCCTAGAGGCATGGCATTCATCCACAAACTCCATCAACAAACACATCGACCTGGACCCAATATACCAACCACTACATCGGACAGCTGAAACTGACACCCGGAAGCGGCAAGGACAGACCACTATAAATACCAGAAGAAACATCAAAGAAGCGCTTCGCAGGAGGCTCCAGAGCACTGATGATGTCTCCTAGCCAGGGGACGAAACGTTTGCAACAAAAACTTCCAGCTCGGTGAACAGAACCACAACAACGAGCACCCGAGCTACAAATCTTCGCACAAACCTTGGAAAGACACTGCTTGATTAGGGACAGCCAGCACGGATTTGTGAAGGGTAGGTCTTGCCTTACAAGTCTTATTGAATTCTTTGAGGAGGTGACCAAGCATGTGGATGAGGGTAGAGCAGTGAATGTAGTGTACATGGATTTTAGTAAGGCATTTGATAAGGTTCCCCATGGTAGGCTTATGCGGAAAGTCAGGAGGCATGGGATAGAGGGAAATTTGGCCAATTGGATAGAAAACTGGCTAACCGGTCGAAGTCAGAGAGTGGTGGTAGATGGTAAATATTCAGCCTGGAGCCCAGTTACAAGTGGAGTTCCGCAGGGATCAGTTCTGGGTCCTCTGCTGTTTGTAATTTTTATTAATCACTTGGATGAGGGAGTCGAAGGGTGGGTCAGTAAATTTGCAGATGATACGAAGATTGGTGGAGTTGTGGACAGTGAGGAGGGCTGTTGTCGGCTGCAAAGGGACTTAGATATGATGCAGAGCTGGGCTGAGGAGCGGCAGATGGAGTTCAACCCTGCCAAGTGTGAGGTTGTCCATTTTGGAAGAACAAATAAGAATGCGGAATACAGGGTTAATGGTAGGGTTCTTAGTCAGGTGGAGGAACAGAGGGATCTTGGGTCTATGTACATAGATCTTTGAAAGTTGCCACTCAGGTGGATAGAGCTTGTAAGAAGGCCTATGGTGTATTAGCGTTCATTAGCAGAGGGATTGAATTCAAGAGTCGTGAAGTGATGTTGCATCTGTACAGGACTTTGGTTAGGCCACATTTGGCGTACTGTGTGCAGTTCTGGTCACCTCACTTTAGGAAAGATGTGGAAGCTTTGGAGAGGGCGTAGAGAAGATTTACCAGGATGTTGCCTGGAATGGAGAATAGGTCGTACGAGGATAGGTTGAGAGTTCTCGACCTTTTTTCGTTGGAACGGCGAAGGATGAGGGGTGACTTGATAGAAGTTTATAAGATGATCAGAGGAATAGATAGAGTAGACAGTCGGAAACTTTTTCCCCGGGTACAACAGAGTGTTACAAGGGGACATAAATTTAAGGTGAAGGATGGAAGGTATAGGGGAGATGTCAGGGGTGGGTTCTTTAACCAGAGAGTGGTGGGGGAATGGAATGCGCTGCCCGTGGGAGTGGTAGAGTCAGAATCATTGGCGACCTTTAAGCAGCAATTGGATAGGTACATGGATGGGTGCTTAATCTAGGATAGATGTTCGGCACAACATCGTGGGCCGAAGGGCCTGTTCTGTGCTGTATTGTTCTATGTTCTATGTTCTATGTGTTTGGTATGCTTTCCTTCATTGGCCAGAGCATTGAGTAAAGGAGTTGGGAGGTTATGTTGCGGCTGTACAGGACATTGGTTAGGCCACTGTTGGAATATGGCGTGCAATTCTGGTCTCCTTCCTATCGGAAAGATGTTGTGAAACTCGAAAGGATTCAGAAAAGATTTACAAGGATGTTGCCGGGGTTGGAGGATTTGAGCTATAGGGAGAGGCTGAATAGGCTGGGGCTGTTTTCCCTGGAGTGTCGGAGGCTGAGGGGTGACCTTATAGAGGTTTACAAAATTATGAGGGGCATGGATAGGGTAAATAGACAAAGTCTTTTCCCTGGGGTGAGGGAGTCCAGAACTAGAGGATATAGGTTTAGGGTGAGAGGGGAAAGATATAAAAGAGCCCTAAGGGGCAACTTTTCACACAGAGGGTGGTACGTGTATGGAATGAGCTGCCAGAGGAAGTGGTGGAGGCTGGTACAATTGCAACATTTAAGAGGCATTTGGATGGGTATATGAATAGGAAGGGTTTGGAGGGATATGGGCCGGGTGCTGGCAGGTGGGACTAGATTGGGCTGGGATATCTGGTCGGCATGGACACTTGGACCGAAGGGTCTGTTTCCATGCTGTACATCTCTATGACTGTTTGACTCTATGAATAACTCCCCCACTAACTCCCCAAATTCTACCTACCATCTACAAGGCACAAGTCAGATGGAATACTGCCCACTTGCCCTGGATGGGGGCAGCTCCAACAACACTCAAGAAGCTCGACACCATTCAGGACAAAGCAGCCTGATTGATTGGCACCACATCCACAAACATCCACTCCCTTCACCGCTGCTGCTCAGTAACAGTAGTGGGTACTATCTACCAGGTGCACTGCAGAACCTCACCAAAGCTCTTTAGACAGCAGCTTCCAGTCTATGATCTTTACCACCTGGAAGGACAGGGGCAGCAGATACCTGGGAACGCCACCCCCCTGCAAGTTCCCTTCTGAGCCTCCCACCAACCAGGCACGGCACGGTGGCTCAGTGGTTAGCACTGCTGCCTCACAACGCCAGGGACCTGGGTTTGAATCCAACCATGGGGCAGCTTTCTTTGTGGAATTTGGACATTCTCCCTCTGTCTACGTGGGTTTCCTCTGGATGCTCCAGTTTCCTCCCACACTCCAAAGATATGCAGGTTATGGGTGAATTGACCATGTTAAATTGCCCACAATGTTCAGGGGTGTGCAGATTAGGTGCATTAATCAGGGGTAAATGTAAAGTAGTAGGGCAGGAGGAATGGGTCTGGGTGGCTTGCTCATTTGGAGGGTCAGTATGGACTTGTGGGCCAAATGGCCTGTTTCCACACAGTGGGGATTCCATATCACTGTTCCCTCAGTGTCCCTAGATCCAAATCCTGGAATTCCCTCCCCCAGGGCATTGTGGGTCCAGATGGTTCAGAAACCACTCCCGTCTCAGGGGGTAATTAGGGATGGCCAATAAATGGTAATCCAACCAGCCACATTCAAAGAAAAATCACATTCCAGAGCTATAGTCTGTTATGGATTTAAATGTTCAGGTTAGGTGAATTGGCCATGCTAAGTTGCCCATAGCGTTAGGTGAAGGGGTAAATGTAGGGGAATGGGTCTGGGTGGGTTTCTCTTTGGAGGGTCGATGTGGACTTGTTGGGCTGAAGGGCCTGTTTCCACACTGCAAGTAATTTAACCTAATCTAATCTAATCTAATAACGAGAGCAGATGGAAACCTGTCTTAGCATGACTTGTCACAAACAACTCTTGGCATTACAAATATACGTGTCAAAACAGCCCAGGAAACTGCAGCTTTGATGTTACACTCACCAGTGGAACATTTATTTTTAGAATCATAGAGATCTACAGCACAGACAAGGGCCCATCCTGTCCAAACCAGTCAAATTCAACTACCTAACTTTCTCATTGTCAATTTTCCAGCACTTGGCAACAGGTTAGGGTGAGTTGGCCATGGGAAATTGCCAACAGTGTTTGGGGATGTGTAGGTTAGGTATATTAGTCGGGGGGTGAATACATCTTGAGTTGAGTCCATGGTTAAGAAAGCAAGTGTAATGGTATCATTTATTTCAAGAGGGTTGGAATGTAAAAGCAGCTATGTCCTGCTTATAAAGCTCTGGTGAGGCCCCGTTTGGAGTACCGTGTCCAGTTTTGGGCCCCACGCCTCAGGAAAGACATACTGGCACTGGAGCATGTCCAGAAGAGATTCACACGGATGGTCCCTGGAATGGTAGGCCTAGCATACGATGAATGGCTGAGGATCCTGGGATTGTATTCATTAGAGTTTAGAAGGCTGAGGGGAGATCTAATAGAAACTTACAAGATAATGCCTGGCCTAGAAAGGGTGGACACTGGGAATTTGTTTCTGTCAGGTGGGGATACCAGGACCCGTGGGCACAGCCTCAGAATTAGAGAGGGTCAATTTAAAATGGACATTTCTTCAGCCAGAGAGTGGTGGGCCTGTGGAACTCATTGCCACGGAGCACAGTGGAGGCCGGGCCGTTAAATGTCTTCAAGGCAGAGATTGATCAATTCTTGATTTTGCAAAGAATTAAGGGCTACGGGGAGAGTGCGAGTAAGTGGAGTTGAAATGCCTCATTAGCGGAGTGGACTCGATGGGCCGAATGGCCTTACTTCCACACTATATCTTATGATCTTCTGGTTGTCTTATCTTTAATGTGATGAAGATATATTCCTGACAGGCAGGGAGTTCCAGATTCCCAGCAGCCTCTGGGTGAAAAAGGTTTACCTCATGTCCCCTCTGAACCTCCAGCCCCTTCCCTTAAATCTGTCTCCCCCGATCATTGAACCTTCCTTTAAGGGAAAACTGCAAGTTTGGTCTCCTTTTCTGAGGAAGGATGCTCTCGCTCTCGAGGGAGGGCAGTGAAGGTTTCCCAGGCTGATTCCCGGGAGATGGCAGGAATGGTGTATGAGGAGAGATTAGATTAGATTAGATTACTTACAGTGTGGAAACAGGCCCTTCGGCCCAACAAGTCCACACCGACCCGCCGAAGCGCAACCCACCCATACCCCTACCCCTACCCCTACATATACCCCTTACCTAACACTATGGGCAATTTAGCATGGCCAATTCACCTGACCCGCACATCTTTGGACTGTGGGAGGAAACCGGAGCACCCGGAGGAAACCCACGCAGACACGGGGAGAACGTGCAAACTCCACACAGTCAGTCGCCTGAGGTGGGAATTGAACCCAGGTCTCTGGCGCTGTGAGGCAGCAGTGCTAACCACTGTGCCACTGTGCCGCCCGTGCCGCCCGTGAGATGGACTCAGTTAGGATTGTTTTCACTGGAGTTCAGGTGAGTGAGGGAGGGATCTCATAGAGACGTATAAAATACTAACAGGGCTAGACAGGTTAGATGCAGGGAGGATGTTCCCGATGGTGAGTGTGTCCAGGCCCAGGGGTCACCATCTGAGGATTCAGGGCGGACTGTTTCAGACAGAGATGAGGAGACAGTTCTTCACCCAAAGTGTGGGGAGCCTGTGGGATTCATTACCACAGGAAGCAGGTGGTGACCAAAACCTGGAATGTGTTCAAGAGACGACTGGATATAGCACTTGGGGCGAATGGGGTCAAAGGTCATGGGGAGAAAGCAGGGTGGATGATCAGCCATGATGGTGATGAATGGTGGAGCAAGGCCTGAAGGGCCGAATAGCCTCCTCCTGCTCCTGCCTTCGATGTTTCTGTGTTTCTATTCTTTTTTGTCCATACTCGCCGTCACTTCAAACATCTCGATCACGCTCCCCTCGTAATCCCATCTGCTCAAAGGGGAAAGCAACCCCAGACCGTCCGATCGCTCTTCATCGTGGGCGGCACGGTGGCACAGTGGTTAGCACTGTTGCCTCACAGCGCCTGTAGACCCGGGTTCAATTCCCGACTCAGGCGACTGACTGTGTGGAGTTTGCACGTTCTCCCCGTGTCTGCGTGGGTTTCCTCCGGGTGCTCCGGTTTCCTCCCACAGTCCAAAGATGTGCGGGTCAGGTGAATTGGCCATGCTAAATTGCCCGTAGTGTTAGGTAAGGGGTAAATGTAGGGGTAAGGGTGGGTTGCGCTTCGGCGGGTCGGTGTGGACTTGTTGGGCCGAAGGGCCTGTTTCCACACTGTAAGTCTAATCTAATCTAAAAAAAAATCTAATCGCTGAAATGTTGCAGCCCAGGCAACATCCTAGGAATTTACTCTCCGCCCTCTCCAGTGCTTTCTCATTCTGTCCTCTAACATGAGTTCCAGAACTGCACACAACAGTTTGGCTGTGGTCAGATTATATCCAACTGCGACATGACTTCCCTGCTCATAAACTCTCCACCTCGGCTAATCAAGGCAAGGTTCCCATTCGCCTCTTGACCACTTTATCCACTGATCATTCATCACAAATTCCTCTGCTTTGCTTTCTGCTCGTTTCATAGCTCCTTGAAAGTGGAGTCGCAGGTAGATAGGGTAGTGATGAAGCTGTTTGGTATGCTTTCCTTTATCGGTCAGAGTATTGAGTACAGGAGTTGGGAGGTCAGGTTGCGGCTGGACAGGACATTGATTAGGCCACTGATAGAATATTGTGTGCAATTCTGGTCTCCTTCCTATCGGAAAGATGTGAAACTTGAAAGGGTTCAGAAAAGATTTACAAGGATGTTGCCAGGGTTGGAGGATTTGAGCTACAGGGAGAGGCTGAACAGGCTGGGGCTGTTTTCCCTGGAGCATCAGAGGCTGAGGGGTGACCTTACAGAGGTTTATAAAATCATGAGGGGCATTGAGAGGATAAATAGACAAAGTCTTTTCCCTGAGATGGGGGAGTCTAGAACTAGAGGGGCATAGGTTTAGGGTGAGAGGGGAAAGATATAAAAGAGACCTAAGGGACAACCTTTTCACACAGAGGGTGGTGTGTGTATGAAATGAGCTGCCAGAGGAAGTGGTGGAGGCTGGTACAATTAAAAGGCATTTGGATGGTTATATGAATAGGAAGGGTTTGGAGGGATATGGGCCGGATGCTGGCTGATGGGACTAGATTAGGTTGGATATCTGATTGGCATGGACAGGTTGGACTGAAGGATCTGTTTCCATGCTGTACATCTCTATGACTCTATGACTCTATGCTCATGCTAACAGACCCCTCAACGTAAACCCCAGTGCATCGTCTCCTGGGCATGCCTATTGAATGGTGGGGCAGGTTGGAGGGCCCGAACAGCCTACTCCAGTTCCTGTTTCATCCCGCTGTCTCCGCGTCTGAAATCAGTGACACCCTGTCCCCATCGTTCTCCCACCCAAACTTCACACTTTCCCACATTGTATCCCGCTAAACTGTTGAAGCAAAGCTGTGCTCACTCGCTTGGCTTTCTGCTGTCTGAACATTTCTGACACCTTTTTGAAAGTGGGCCGCGTTGTTATCTCCTTAATAATCAGGTGCAACCTTTACTAATGCTGTTATTTTCTGCTACTCAGTTTGAGACTGCAAGATTGTCTGAATCGGTGTTAGACACTGTTCCCATATTAGCTTCAGTTCACACCAGCCTTTGACTGGGAGTGATTTGTTGTCTTATGTGGCTTCTTAATACATTTAATGTCTCTGCAATCTCAGTGAGTAAGTCAGGCATTGGGCTTGAAGCACGCCATCGGGTCATCGAGATCTGCCACGTTCAGTCCATGAAGGCCAATGCGTCCACCTATTCCAGTTGCGTTTTCCAACACTTGGCCCTGTGATCTAACTGTAGCGCAAATATAACTCAGCATTGGAGCCTGTTCTGATGCAGTAGCACAGCCCCAGGTACAAGGCCCAGAGCTGTGTTGCGACACTGAAATAAAACAATGTCCCCGGGAATAGTGCCAAACAAGAAACAGATACTGCTGGAGGAACGTCAGCAGGTACTGGGAATGCTGTGGGTCATTGAGTCATAGACATGTACAGCATGGAAACAGACCCTTCAGTCTAACTCATCTGTGCCGACCAGATATCTAACCTAATCTAGTCCCATTAGCCATCTCTTGGCCCATATCGTTCCAAATCCTTCCTATTCATAAACCCATCCAGATGCTTTTTCAATGCTGTAATTGTACCAGCCTCCACCACTTCCTCTGGCAGCTCATTCCATACACGTACCACCCTCTGTGTGAAAAAGTTGCCCCTTAGGTCTATTTTATACCTTTCCTCTCTCACCCTAAACCTATGTGGTCTCCCGATGCGATCTCCTCTACATTGGTGAGACTGGGCGCCTCCTAGCAGAGCGCTTTAGGGAACATCTCCTGGACACCCGCACCAATCAACCACACTGCCCTGTGGCACAACATTTCAACTCCCCCTCCCACTCTGCCGAGGACATGGAGGTCCTGGGCCTCCTTCACCGCCGCTCCCTCACCACCAGACGCCTGAAGGAAGAACGTCTCATCTTCCACCTCGGAACACTTCAACCCCAGGGCATCAATGTGGACTTCAACAGTTTCTTCATTTCCCCTTCCCCCACCTCACCCGAGTTCCAAACTTCCAGCTCAGCACTGTCCCCATGACTTGTCCTACCTGCCTATCTTCTTTTCCAGCTATCTACTCCACCCTCCTCCCTGACCTATTACCTTCATCCCCTCCCCCACTCACCTATTGTACTCTATGCTACTTTCTCCCCACCCCCACCCTCCTCTAGCTTATCTCTCCACCCTTCAGGCTCTCTGCCTTTATTCCTGATGAATGGCTTTTGCCCGAAATGTCGATTTTACTGTTCCTCAGCTGCTGCCTGAAGTGCTGTGCTCTTCCAGCACCAAATCCTAAACCTATGCCCTCTCGTTCTGTACTCCTCCACCCCAGAGAAAAGACTTTGTCTATTTACCCTATCCATGCCCCTCATGATGTTGTAAACCTCTATAAGGTCACCCCTCAGCCTCCCACGTTCTAGGGAAAACAGCCCCAGCTTGTTCAGCATCTCCCTATAGCTCAAACCCTCCAACCCTGGCAACATCCTTGTAAATCTTTTCCAAATCTTTTCAAGTTGCTCAGCATCCTTCATATAGCAGGGAGACCAGAATTGCCCTCAGTATTCCAACAGTGGCCTAACTAATGTCCTGTACAGCCACAACATGACCTCCCAACTCCTGTACTCAATGCACTGACCAATAAAAGCAAACAAACTTTATTGAGTACAGGAGTTGGGAGGTCATGTTGTGGACATTGGTTAGGCCACTGTTGCAATATTGCAGGCAATTCTGGTCACCTTCATATTGGAAAGATGTTGTGAAACTTGAAAGGGTCCGGGAAAGATTTATAAGGATGTTGTCAGGGTTGGAAGATTTGAGCTACAGGGAGAGGCTGAACAGGCTGGGGCTATTTTCCCTGGAGCGTCGGAGGCTGACGGCTGACATTATACAGATTTATAAAATCATGAGGGACACAGATAGTGTAAAAAGCCAAGGTCTTTTCCCTGTGTTTGGGGAGTCCAGAACTAGAGGGCATAGGATTAGGGTGAGAGGGGAATGACATAAAAGAGACGTAAGGGGCAACTTTTTCACGCAGAGGGTGGTACGTGTATGGAATGAACTGCCAGAAGATGTGATGGAGGCTGGTACAATTGCAACATTTAAGATGCATTTGGATGGGTATAGGAATAGGAAGGGTTTGGAGGGATATGGGCCGGGTGCTGGCAGGTGGGACTAGATTGGGTTGGGATATCTGGTCAGCATGGACGGGTTGGACCGAAGGGTCTGTTTCTGTGCTGTACATCTCTGTGACTCTATGACTCTATATCAAACTCACAGGAATCGAAATGTTAAATCTGTTTCTGTCTCCACAGATGCCTGCCCAGACCTGCTGGTTTCCTCCTGCATTTTCAGTTTTTGTTGAAATAAAAAATGAACTTTAAGTTTGGGTTTGATGTTAGTTATAGTCATCTCCAGCTTTTCGTGTTACTGAAGGATAGTTACGTGTGGCTTTTGTGGTTTGGAAGATGGTTCTCATATGAAACGTGTCGGCATTTACAGTTTACTGCTTGCATTACACAAATAATGTGCACAAAATGACTCTCTTGTATGACTCACCTTGCTCTCTGAGGCAGCCCCACTGCGCCGTGTGAAGAGAGTAACTGAATGATTTAGTGAACTTAACTTCAGCATCCCCTTGCTGCCTGGAGCCTACACTGTCCCACCAACCATTTGTTTATCAGGAATTCCGCCAGAGAGGGCAAACCCATGGTTGGAATAAACGCAGCAAGTGCTGGAGGAACTCAGCAGGTCTGGCCACATCCGTGGAGAGAGAGAGAGAAAAACAGGGTCAGTCTTTCACGTCTGGCCTGACTCTTCCTCAGAAGTGAGCTGACTCTGGGTTTGCTTTGTGCACGTCCCCTGTTGACCCAGTTACGTTTGTAGCCTACATCCTTCTTTCGGTTCGAGTGCAAAGCATCCTTCCCCCATTTCAACTCCTCTTAATAGTTCATGGGATGTGGGCATCGTTGGCTACAAATGCTGATTTATCGCTTGTCCCGAATTTCCCAGAGGGCAATTAAGGGTCAACCACATTGCTGTGAGTCTGGAGTCACATGGAGGCCAGGAATGGAAGATTTCATGGAATATAGCATGCAGGACAGTACAGCACAGGGGCTTGAGCCCACAATATGATGTCAAATGTGACATCAAATTAAACTTATCCCTTCTGCTTGCCTTTACTCCATATTGGACCCCCTCAAGGACTAAAGTGTGCATGTATGTGTCAGAACAACAGGAGATAGGTGAGGTTTTCAATCCAAAGATGTGCAGATCAGATGAACTGGCCAAGCTAAATTACACATAGTGTTAGGTGCATGGGTCAGAGGGAAATATATGGTAGGGGAGTAGGTCTGGGTGGGTCGGTGTGGACATGTTGGGTCAAAGGGCCTTTTTCCATACTGGAGGGAATCTAACCTAATATCCAAGTGCTTATCTGAATGTCCCTTAAACACCCCTACCCCTGCAACCCAGCATTTCTTCTGGTTAACCCCACATAGCCTGCACAGCACTGAACTCACTCAGTCAGATCCAGGTACTGGAGCGAGAGATGTGGGCCTTGCGAGACGAACTTGGAAATCGAGGTCGGAGGATAAATCTCCAAATTGTCGGGCTCCCTGAAGGTGAGGAAGGTGAGCAGCCAGTCAGCTTCTTTGAAAGCTGGCTGCCGAAGTTTTTGGGCCTTCACATCGAGTCCAGCAGGCTGCAGATTGAAGGGCCTTATTGTGTTACAGTGCACATGTCAGGGCTGGTGCAGCACCCCCACTCAGTCCTAGTGCACTTCCACTCACATAAGGACAAGCAAAAAGTCATAGAAGCTTCCAGATCCCTGGGAAAAGATCCGCAGGCACTGCTGTACAGGGGTTTTTTTCCAGGATTTCTCTGCGGCTGTAATTCGAAAGACGAAGTCCTTAGATGAAGTGAAAAAGAGGCTGAGGAACCTGGGCATCCAGTACTCCATGAGATATCCCGCAGTGCTCCATTTCATCCACGGGGACTCAGTTTATACATTTGACTCAGCGGATAAAGCTAAAAACTTTGTGGACACTTTAAAATGGACGGATAGGCCTGAAGAGTATGGTTAATGTTTGTTCTCTTTTTTATCTTTCCCAATGTTTTCGCTTCCTTTTTTTTTATTCCTTTCTTTCTCCCTAATAATTTCCTTTTTGGAAAGGGGGGAAAAGATCTTGGAATAAGTTGCTCCTACTTTTTTTAAAAACTAGATTTTCTGATGGGAAATTTTGTGGATGTTCTTTGTTACCTCTCCCCCCTTTTTTTGTTTGTTCTGCTTCTCTTTTAGTCACAAGTCGGGGTGACATGAAGGCAGGGATGGGTGGAGGGCTCATCCTGACTTGGTCTGTTGATTTAAGGATCATCTCCTTGTTTTTTTTTCCCTGGCTTAAGACTGGGCACAGTCTGAGTTTGAAGGAGAGGATGGGTGGGGTGAGTACCCCCTATGGGCAGGGGGAAGAGTCTTCCATTCAAGGTTTTATAGTTAGTTTTCTTTGTAGTTTCTTGGTAGTAATAGTTGTTTATAGTTATGATAGAGTAGTTTTTGTATGTATAGTTTTTCGATTCTATGAGTCTTTATTTACTGATGCTCGATGCTTTGTAAGCAAGGTTCTCTCTCTGAGGGGTTCAAGGGTCTTTGAAGGGGGATACGGCTTATTAAATGGTGCACCTGGAACATTAAGGGAAGTTATTCGTCTGTTAAAAGGAAAAAAAAGTGCTTTCTAGCCTTAAGAGGGAAAGGGCTGATATCGCTTTGTTGCAGGAAACCCATGTTGATGATGGGGAACACCTGAAATTACAACAGGGGGGTTATGATCGGGTATTCTTTTCATCCTTTACTACTAACAGTAGGGGAGTGGCGGTACTTATCCGGAAAAATCTGCCGTTCACATTACTAGAGCAGATGAAAGATGAGCAGGGACGGTTTCTGATCCTTAAAGCCCTGATGTATGGGGAGGAATATGGCATTTTAAACATCTACGGTCCTCCGGCGCATCCCCTCAAATTTTTGATTAGTGCTGTCTCTAAGTTGAGTGCATTTGGAACACGACAGGGTTGCGGGGGGGGGGTTAATTGTCTTTTGGATCCGACAGTGGACAGGATGCCTTTTGGGAACCCAACTATTTCTTCGCAGGCCAAGCAGGTGGTTGTCTTATGTGAGGAATTGGGGCTGGTGGATATTTGGAGACGTCTTCACCCTACCAGCACCTTTTTTTCAAACCCACATAAGTGTCACATGAGGATTGACCTCTTTCTGGCTCCCTCAGCCCTTCGGGATTTGATTATGGGTTGTAAAATTGGGAATATAGCTATCTCTGATCATGTGACAGTATATTTGCAGCACTGGCGTTTGGACCCTTTTCTCCTTAGGGATTCCAAATTTGTGGAATACGTTTTGAAGGAGTTTCAGGAGTTCTTGACTATCAACTCAGGCATGGCTAGTAGCCCATCTATGCTGTGGGAGACTGTGAAGGCCTTGCTAGGGGATTAGCTATTTCCTATGTGGCTAGCTGGAAATGACAGAAGGAGGAACAGCAGCATCTACTTGAAAACCGCGGAGGCAGCACATTTTGCGCGGCCTTCAGTGACTAAGCTACAGTAGATCACGGCCCTCCGGGCTGCCTTGAATTCAAGAACTTGCTTTTACTAGACAGAGGCTGTTTGAATATGGGGATAGGCCAGGGAAGTATTGAGCGTACCTGACTAGGAAAAAGTGCGCTCCCCAATCCATTACTGCAATCAGAGACAGCACCAGGGTCCTTACACACAATGCTAAGAAGATTAATGAGGCTTTTCAGAGTTTTTATTCTGAATTGTATCGGTCTGAAGGTTGTGAGGAAAGGAGGGCTAAAGTGGAGACCTCTTTTAAGAGCCTGGACCTCCCAGGGGTAACCTTGGAACAGGCCTTTCTCCTTAATGTCCCCTTGACAGTTCAGAAAATACAAGAGGCAGCCAGGCAACTTCAGAGTGGGAAAGCGCCTGGCCCTGATGGTCTCCCTGGTGAGTTTTATAAGGAGTTTATAGGGAATCTGTCAGGGCCGATATTAGAGATGTACAATCATTCCTATATGCATGAATGCCACCACCATCTTTGAGAGAAGCTAATATTTCCTTAATTCTTAAGAAGGGGAAGGTTCCTGAGGATTGTGTCTCATACAGGCCCATCTCTCTATTAAATTCAGATTTCAAGATTCGGTCCAAGATCCTGGCGCTGAGATTGGAAAGGGTGTTGCCCCACGGTGTTAAAGAGGACCAGACAGGTTTTATAAGGGGCCGTAGGTCCTCCAATAATATTAGAAGGTTGCTGAATGTGGTCCAAGTTTGTCAGCGACGATCGATTCAGGGGTTGGTGATTTCCTTAGATGCAGAGAAAGCATTTCACCAGGTGGAATGGCCGTATCTTTTTTATGTCTTAGAACAGTTCGGGTTGGGTGGAGTCTTTGTTAGGTGGTTTTATATCGTGGTCATCACCAACGGGGTGAAGTCTGGGAAGTTTAGGATTGGTTGGGGTCGTCGGCAAGGCTGCCCCCTCTCACTGTTGTTGTTTACGTTGGTGATAGAGCCGCTGGCAGAGGCTATTCATCAGAACATCCACATAACCGCTCCGGAAGTGGGATCGAGGGCACACAAGATTACACTGTACGCGGATGATGTCCTTCTGTTTTGATCGAACCTGATCACCTCCGTACCCCATCTGATACAAAGTATTGATTCAGTTGGGGCTATTTCAGGATATAAAGTCAACTTTACAAAATCAGAGTCTTTGCCTTTGGGGAAACCTTAAGGATACTCCAGAAGTTGAAAGTGGCTCTAAGTTCCCTTTTAAGTGGTCACGGGCAGGGTTCCGATACCTATGCATTTTTTGTTACCCCCCAAGTTTGATCTGTTACTTCGGACTAACTTTGCTCACTTGCTCGACAATGTTAGATGAGATCTCCAGAGATGGGAAGCTCTTCCAATTTCATGGCTGGGCCGAATATCTCTCATTAAGATGAATGTTCTTCCTCGTTTGCTTTATCCCATGTGTATGCTCCCTATAATGTTTCCCAGATCAACGCTGCGGAAGCTTATGGGGTGGTTTGGTTCCTTTGTCTGGCATCGTGGGTGGCCCCTCATCAAACTTACTAAATTGCAGCTACTTCCTGGAGATTTCCCAGACGTCAGGAGGTATCAATTGAGTTCCCTGCTGTCCTTTGTCTGCGATTGGCTAGGTAACGATCCAAACTCAATATGGATGGATATTGCGGCCTCCCGGGCAAAGTGCCCTCTTATTAACCTATTGTTCATGGATAAGATGAGGACAGTTATGGATCAATGCCGGAACCCCACTGTCATGAGTACAGTCAAAGCATGGAGGGAGATGCGTCAGATTGAGGGTTGTTTATCCAAGACTTCGCCACTTACACCTATAGTTGGCATGCCAGGGTTCTGACCGGGGATGATGGACTCAGGGTTCAAACTATGGGCAGGGAGAGGAGTTTCTAGTTTGGGAGACTTGTTTGGGAGGGAGGTTATGATGTCTTTTGAGCAACTGAGCTGCAAATACGGGTTACCCAGCAGACATTTTTTCCGTTTTTTTCAGGTTCAGGATTTCATCCCGAAGATGACTACATTTCTCACTAAGCCCTGTCAGCCCGATACAGAGAGGTTGTTGCTATGTTCCACAAGCACCCTTTTGGATAGTGCCCTCTATCGCCTGCTGGGTGACAGGGCCTGGCAGGATATTAACCGGTTATGTGAGGTCTGGGAGCAAGAGCCAGGAGTGGAGATTGCTATGGAAACGTGGGAGAACACATGGGAGAATACTCGAAAGATCTCAGGACATGCACTACGCAGTTAAAAGTTCTGCACAGGGCTCATCTGGCACCAGACCGTCTGGCGAAGTTTAAAAAAGGGGTATCTTCAGTGTGCCCCAAATGTAAAGTAAGTGTAGGTACTCTTACCCATCACTTCTGGACATGCCACAGGCTCCGTGTTTATTGGAGCGCGGTGGCGGGAGAGATTGGGAGGGTATTGAGGACTGAAGTCAAAGTAGACCCGACATCTCTCCTCTTAGGTCTACCGAATTTACCATCTTTAGACGGGCATGGGAAGAAACTATTTAATATTCTTGCACACTGTGCACGGAAGAATATTCTGATGAATTGGGTGTCTGAGAACCCACCGGGCTTGCTGGGATGGCAGAAATTAATTATGGAGCACATTCCCTTGGACTTTTTTACACACATGGTGCACCACACAACAGACCATGTTTATAAGACATGGCAACCCTGCTTGAGTTATTTGGATACAGATTTGTCCGTTATCCTAACTAGGGCTTTTATCAAACCAGATTGATTAGATTTGACAAGCCCTGGGCCCTGGAGGGGGTCTCCTGAGTTAATACGGGTATATATACAATGCTCCTATTCCTTTGTTTGGGAGCTTTGCACCAAGCATAACTGTTCTGTATTTTGTGGGTTTTTTTTAATTTTGCTTTTCTTTTTTTTTGGTGTTGCTTTGCATAGTGTTAGGGTTTGTTTTGTATTGGGGGTAGGTTAATAGTTAGGAGACAGTAGTTGTATTGTAATTTGTGTTTTTTTCTGTTTTTATTATACTGATATTTGTTATTGATTGTATTTTTCAATAATTTCACATGTTTGTAAAGTTAAAAAAAATTGCAAATAAATATAATTACATAGAACATAGAACATAGAAAAATACAGCGCAGTACAGGCCCTTTGTCCCTCAATGTTGCGCTGATCCAAGCCCACCTAACCTACACACTAGCCCACTATCCTCCATATGCCTATCCAATGCCCGTTTAAATGTCCATAAAGAGGGAGAGTCTACCACTGCTACTGGCAGGGCATTACAAAAAATAACAATTCCCCACAGTGTTCAGGGATGTGCAGTTTAGTTGGGTTAACATCGGAAATACAAGGATAGAGTAGGGAGATGAGTCTGGGTGGGTTAATCTTCAGTGGGTTGGTGTGGACCCGATGGGCTGAATGGCCTGTTTCCACACGGTAGGGATTCTAACTGTCTGGGTGTGTCTAGGAATTGCTTGTCTCTCACCAGATGCTGTCTGAGTCTGTCGCAGAGCTGTCTGGATCTATCTACAAGTTGTATGGATCCATCCAGGAGTTTTGAGTATTTGCCAAGGAGCTTTGTCTAGGAGATACCTCAGGACTTTCCAGAGATTTCTGGCTCTGTCTGGGAATCAGCTGGATCTGTCACAGATGATTTTAGGTGCTTTCTGCTTCTCTGTAGGATTCTGTAACACACAACATTGTGCTGTCTCAGATCTGACTCTGTCTATCTCAGATCTGGCTGGCTCTATCTCAGATCTGACTGCATATGTCTCAGATCTGTCTGGGTCTGCCTCAGATCTTACTGTAACTGTCTAAGATCTATCTGAGTCTGTCTCAGATCTGACTGTTTCAGTCTCAGATCTGTCTGGGTCTTTCTCAAACCTGTCTGAGTCTATCTCAGATCTTCCTGGTCTGTCTCAGATCTATCTAAGTCTGTCTCAGATCTGACTGGGTCTTTCAAAAACCTGTCTGAGTCTATCTGAGATCTTCCTGGGTCTGTCTCAGACCTATCTGGGTCTGTCTCAGTTCTGACTGTGTCTGTCTCCGATCTGTCTGGGTCTGTTTCTGATCTGTCTAGGTCTGTCTCAGATCTGACTGCCTCTGTCTCAGATCTTTCTGAGTCATAGAGTCATAGAGATGTACAGCACAGAAACAGACCCTTCGGTCCAACCAGTCCATGCCGACCAGATATCCCAACCCAATCTAGTCCCACCTATCAGCACCCGGCCCATATCCCTCCAAACCCTTCCTATTCATATACCCAACCAAATGCCTCTTAAATGTTGCAATTGTACCAGCCTCCACCATTTTTTCTGGCAGCTCATTCCATACCTGTACCACCCTCTGTGTGAAAAACTTGCCCTGTAGGTCTCTTTTATATCTTTCCCCTCTCACCCTAATCCTATGCCCTCTAGTTCTGGACTCCCCCACCTCAGGGAAAAGACTTTGCCTATTTACTCTATCCATGCCCCTCATAATTTTGTAAACTTCTATAAGGTCACCCTCAGCCTCCGACGCTCCAAGGAAAACAGCCCCAGCCTGTTCAGCCTCTCCCTGTAGCTCAAATTCTCCAACCCTGGCAACATCCTTGTAAATCTTTTCTGAAACCTTTCAAGTTTCACAACATCTTTCCAATAGGAAGGAGACCAGAATTGCACTCAATATTCCAACAGTGGCCGAACCAATGTCCTGTACAGCTGCAACATGACCTTCCAATTCCTGTACTCAATACTCTGACCAACAAAGGAAAGCATACCAAACACCTTCTTCACTATCCTATCTACCTGTGACTCCACTTTCAAGGAGCTATGAACCTGCACTCCAAGGTCTCTTTGTTCAGCAACACTCCCCAGGACCTTACCATTAAGTGTATAAGTCCTGCTGAGATTTGCTTTCCCAAAATGCAGCACCTCGCATTTATGAATTAAACTCCATCTGCCACTTCTCAGCCCATTGGCCCATCTAGTCCAGATCCTGTTGTAATCTGAGGTAACCCTCTTCGCTGTCCACTACACCTCCAATTTTGGTATCATTTGCAAACTTACTAACTGTACCTCTTATGCTCGCATCCCAATCATTTATGTAAATGACAAAAAGTAGAGGACCCAGCACCGATCCTTGTGACACTCCACTGGTCACAGGCCTCCAGTCTGAAAAACAACCCTTCACCACCACCCTCTGTCTTCTACCTTTGAGCCAGTTCTGTATCCAAATGGCTAGTTCTCCCTGTATTCCATGAGATCTAACCTTGCTAATGGGGAATCTTGTCGAACGCCTTACTGAAGTCCATATTGATCACATCTACTGCTCTGCCCTCATCAATCCTCTTTGTTACTTCTTCAAAAAACTCAATCAAGTTTGTGAGACATGATTTCCCACACACAAAGCCATGATGACTATCCCTAATCAGTCCTTGCCTTTCCAAATACAGGGACATCCTCTCCCTCAGGATTCCCTCCAACTACTTGTCCACCACCGAGGTCAGGCTCACCGCTCTATAGTTCCTTGGCTTGTCCTTACCATCCTTCTTAAACAATGGCACCACGTTTGCCAACCTCCCGTCTTCTGACACCTGACCTGTGGCTATCGATGATACAAATATCTCAGCAAGAGGCCCAGCAATCACTTCCCTAGCTTCCCACAGGGTTCTAATGTACACCTGATCAGGTCCTGGGGATTTATCCACTTTTATGTGTTTCAAAACATCCAGCACTTCCTCCTCTGTAATCTGGACATTTTGCAACATGTCACCATCTATTTCCCTACAGTCTATATCTTCCATATCCTTTTCCACAGTAAATACTGATGCAGAATACTCATTTAGTATCTCCCCTATTTTCTGTGGCTACACACAAAGGCCGCCTTGCTGATCTTTGAGGGGCCCTATTCTCTCCCCACTTACCCTTTTGTCCATAATGTATTTGTAACAACTCTTTGGATTCTCCTTAATTCTATTTGCCAAAGCCATCTCATGTCCCCTTTTTGCCCTCCTGATTTCCCTCTTAAGTATACTCCTACTGCTTCTATACTCTTCTAAGGATTCACTCGATCTATCCTGCCTATACCTGACATAAGCTTCCTTCTTTTTCTTAACCAAACCCTCAATTTCTTTAGTTATTCAGCATTCCCAATACCTACCAGCCTTTCCTTTCACCCTGACAGGAATATACTTTCTCTGGATTCTCATTATCTCATTTCTGAAGGCTTCCCATTTTCCAGCCATCCCTTTACCTGTGAACATCTGCCCCCAGTCGGCTTTCAAAAGTTCTTGCCTAATACCCCAAACTTGGCCTTTCCCAAATTTAGAATTATTCTTACAGATAGCTGAGGTCTCCTTACAAGTTTGTTTCTCAATTTCTCTCTGAATATTAGGGGGTCTATAATACAATCCCAATAAGGTGATCATCCCTTTCTTATTTCTTAGTTCCACCCAAATAACTTCCCTGGATGTATTTCTGGGAATATCCTTCCTTAGCACAGCTGTAATGCTATCCCTTATCAAAAATGGCACTCCCCCTCCTCTCTTGCCTCCCTTTCTATCCTTCCTGTAGCATTTGTATCCTGGAACATTAAGCTGCCAGTCCTGCCCATCCCTGAGCCATATTTCTGTAATTGCTATGATATTCTAGTCCCTCCTTCTTAACAATGCCCTGAATTCATCTGCCTTCCCTTTTAGGCCCCTTGCTGTCTGTGTCCCTCTCAGATCTGTCTGTGTCTGTCTCAGATCTGACTGAGTCTGTCTCAGACTTGTCTGGGTTTGTCTCAGATCTGTCTGTGTCTGTCTCTGATCTGACTGAGTCTGTCTCAGACTTGTCTGGGTCTGTCTCAGATCTGACTGGGTCTGTCTCACAACAGACAGTGTCCATCAGATCTGTCTGGGTGTGTGTCAGATCTGTCTGGGTCTGTCTCTGATCTGTCTGGGTCTGTCTCTGATCTGTCTGACTCTCTCTCAGATCAGAATGGTTCTGTTTAAGATCTGACTGGGCGTGCATCAGATCGGTCTGTCTCAGATCGGACTGGATCTGTCTCACATTAGTCTGTGTCTGTCTCAGATTGTTCTGTGTCTGTTCAGATCATTCTATGTCTGTCTCAGATCAGTCTGTGATCATTTAAGATCTGTCTGGGCCTGCCTCAGATGTGCCTGGGTTTGTCTCAAGTCTCTCTGAGTCTATCTCAGATCTGTCTGGGTCTGTCTCTGATCTGTCTGGGTCTGTCTCATTTCTGTCTGGGTCTGTCTCAGTTCTGTCTGGGTCTGTCTCTGATCTGTCTGGGTATGTCTCAGTTCTGTCTGGGTCTGTCCCTGATCTGTCTGGGTCTGTCTCAGTTCTGTCTGGGTCTGTCTCAGATCTGTCTGCGTCTGTCTCAGTTCTGTCTGGGTCTGTCCCTGATCTGTCTGGGTATGTCTCAGTTCTGTCTGGGTCTGTCTCAGATCTGTCTGGGTCTGTCTCAGTTCTGTCTGGGTCTGTCCCTGATCTGTCTGGGTCTATCTCTGCTCTGTCTGGGTCTGTCTCTGATCTGTCTGGGTCTGTCTCAGTTCTGTCTGGGTCTGTCTCTGATCTGTCTGGGTCTATCTCTGATCTGTCTGCTTCTGTCTCTGATCTGTCTAGGTCTGTCTCAGTTCTGTCTGGCTCTGTCTCAGATCTGTCTGGGTCTGTCTCTGATCTGTCTGGGTCTGTCTCAGTTCTGTCTGGGTCTGTCTCAGATCTATCTGGGTCAGTCTCTGATCTGTCTGGGTCTGTCACAGATCTGTCTGGGTCTGTCCCTGATCTGTCTGGGTCTATCTCTGATCTGTCTGCTTCTGTCTCTGATCTGTCTGGGTCTGTCTCAGTTCTGTCTGTCTCTGTCTCTGATCTGTCTGGGTCAGTCTCTGATCTGTCTGGGTCTGTCACAGATCTGTCTGGGTCTGTCCCTGATCTGTCTGGGTCTGTCTCAGTTCTGTCTGGGTCTATCTCTGATCTGTCTACGTCTACGTCAAATCTGTCTGTGTCTCCCTCCGAGTTGTCTCCAGAGGGTCTGGATCTGCCAGAGCTATCCAATGTTTTTGAGACATTGAAACCCTTTATGACAGAGCAGTAGCATACCTACCTTCGGTCTGGGGGGTCCTGTTTGCAACAACCCATCTCCACCAGTCGAGCATCTTAACAAGTTGACTTCTTAATATCTTGCGGCTATCTCTGTCTCTGTTTCTCTGTGAACTGCATTGCCAACTTGAAAAGTATTTAATCGACGGTTGAGCAATTTGGCATCACTACTGACAGAAGAAAATATCCTTGTGTACGCTGTGGCAGATCCAGAAATTCAGGAATCTTATTTCTAGAAAGCAAACCTACCACAAATCGTTCTGTTGATCTCGGGCTGTTTGTTCTCAGTGAGTTCTCGGTGACTGTGAGCAGCAGGGAGCAGTGTTTCTCAAAGCTATGGGACTGCTAGAGCCAAAGCGATGGATGATTTTTTTCTCGACTCCGTGGTTTGCTCCTACACCACAAACCTCATCGATAAGAATATCAAAGGCAGGATTCAAGTTTCGAAACACAAACAAACCCAAAATCCGGATTGGGGCGTCAGATAAACCGTGCCTCCCGGTTTGTGCTCTCAACTGACCTCCTTGCAGCTTGAGAAACGGAAAGAAAGAGGCCATTCGGCCCCTTGAGAAGTTGCACAGTAACAGCAGGAGGCCGTTCGCCCCTTGAACTGTCCCACAGGAACGGTATTCTGGATCAGTGGTGCTGGAAGAGCACAGAAGTTCAGGCAGCATCCAACGAGCAGCGAAATCGACGTTTCGGACAAAAGCCCTTCATCAGGTAAAGGGCTTTTGCCCGAAACGTCGATTTCGCTGCTTGTTGGATGCTGCCTGAACTGCTGTGCTCTTCCAGCACCACTGATCCAGAATCTGGTTTCCAGCATCTGCAGTCATTGTTTTTATGACAGGAACAGTAGTAGACTCGTCAACTTTAAGGCAAATTAAACAGTAATTGGATAGGCATATGGATGAGAATGGAATAGTGTCGGTTGGATGGGCTTCAGATTGATTCCACAGGCCGGTTCAACATGGAGGGCCCGCACTGCGCTGGAATGTTCTCTATTCTATAACAGGACGTGGCCATTCGTCCCCTCAAGGATATCAATAGGAGCAGGAGCCGTCCATTCAAGCCTGTCCTACTCAATCAGGGGAAATCTGAAATGAAACAATAAAAGACTGCGGGTCAAAGGCTGTTACAGTCCCGACAGGACCTGTCTGCTCTCACAATCTGTGCAGTGTCTCGCTCCGAATACCAATGAACACTGGAGATCACAGTGGGTCAGACAGCATCCACAGAGAGACAGAAGGCGCGCTAACATTTTGAGTCTCCGCAACTCTTCATCAGAGCTGGAGTGAAGTGTAGAGGGGGCAGCATTTCCCAGAATCCTCGACTCCTCCAGTGTGGAAATGGGCCCTTCGGCCCAACAAGTCCACACCGACCCTCCGAAGAGTATCCGACCCTATTACTACACATTTACCCCAGACGAATGCACCTAGCTGACACACCCCTGAGGGGGGATTAAGGGCCGCAGATCAGAGTTTCAATTAAGTCACTTCCCTAACCAAAACAGCCCCAAGTCCCTCAGCCTTTCCTCGTAAAACCTTCCCTCCATACCAGGCAACATCCTGGTAAATCTCCAATGTTTCCACATCCTTCCTATAATGCGGTGACCAGAACTGTACGCAATATTCCAAGTGCGGGCCACACCAGAGTTTTGTACGGCTGCAGCATGACCTCATGGCTCTGAAACTCAATCCCTCTCCCAATAAAAGCTAACACACCTTACACCTTCTTAACAACCCTATCAACCTGGGTGGCAACTGTCATGGACACTGAGATCTCTCTGCTCATCCACACTACCAAGAATCTTACCATTAGCCTGGTACTCTGCATTCTTGTTACTCCTTCCAAAGTGAATCACCTCACACTTTTCCGCATTAAACTCCATTTGCCACCTCTCAGCCCAGTTCTGCAGCTTATCTACATCCCTCTGTAACCCGCAATATCCTTCGTCACTCTCCACAACTCTACCGACCTTAGTGTCATCCTCAAATTTACTGACCCATTCTTCTACGTCCCCAAATGCTAGAAAGAGAGAAAAGAGAGGGCGGATATGGAAGCCAAAATAGACAGGCAGGAGGCTGGAGGAACACGGCAAGCCAGGCAGCATCAGGAGGTGGAGAAGTCAACGTTTCAGGGTATAACCCTTCTTCCTGGATAGATTCTCTCAGCCCTTGAGCGCTGATCATTTCGTGTCAACTACAAACACCCTTCCTCCACCAGCACCAACAATCTGCGGCACCAGCCACCACCCCCCCCCCCACTCTGACCCCTCGCTCCCCCACCCTCACCACACTGTAGCACAAATGCTGCCCCCTCCACACTTCACTTCAAGAGTGATCTCGGACTCGAAACATTAGCTCGCTCTCTATCTTTCTGGATAGTGCCTGAGCTGCTGTGATCTCCAGCGTTTGACGGTTGCAGCATCTGCTGTACCTTGTTCTGGCTGCCTCTTGTTCAACCCTGGTCTCCTCTATCCCACCCCTCCTGGACTCCTGTTCATCCTTTGCTCTGGAATCTCTTGTGTAATCCTCTCTGCCCCTCAAACCTTATCCTTCTGTCTAAGCCCCCATTACCACCTGCGGGAGCTATCTCATCAGCTTGCAGAAGGTGTGGGTCGCATTTACAGGGTAGAAGCTAAATTGTCAGAGGCTGTTGCTGCACAAGACACAGAATGTCTCAACACAAGGTCTTCCTACAATAAGGCAAGGAGGCAGGGAGAGGTTTAACCGTACACATAGTGCAAGGCACCTTATAGTCCACATAGCCTTCTCACAGGGAGACAGATCTGTGCTGCAAACGAGACAGAGGGGCCCACATCCATGTCTTCCCCCTTTGAGAGAGGGATTCTGACTAATTTAACCAGATCCACGAACCAGGGGATTTGACCCGGTGTTCCACTAGACCTGAGAATTATAGGCTTGGTTCCTTAGGATGGGACAGTAGACCTGGGCATGAGGGCCTGGCCTGATAGAATCCAATTCCTGAGCCTGGGAAAGTGGGTCAGGTCTGACAGGATCCAGTTACTTAGCCTGGGAAAGTGGGCCTGGTCTGACAGGATCCAATTCTTGAGCCTGGGAGAGTGGGCCTGGTCTGACAGGATCCAGACTCTTAGCCTGGGAAAGTGGGTCAGGTCTGACAGGGACCAGTTTCTTAGCCTGGGAAAGTGGGCCCGGTCTGACAGGATCCAGTCCCTGTGACTGGGAGAGTGGGCCTGGTCTGACAGGATCCAGTCTTTTAGCCTGGGAAAGTGGGTCTGGTCTGACAGGATGCAGTTCCTGTGACTGGGAGAGTGGGCCTGGTCTAACAGGATCCAGTCTCTTAGCCTGGGAAAGTGGGCCTGGTCTGACAGGATGCAGTTCCTGTGACTGGGAGATTGGGCCTGGTCTAATAGGATCCAGTCTCTTAGCCTGGGAAAGTGGGCCTAGTCTGACAGGATGCAGTTCAAAGTTTCGGAGAAGATTTGTAGCTCGGATGCTCGTTGTTGTGGTTCTGTTCGCCAAGCTGGGAGTTTTTGTTGCAAACGTTTCGTCCCCTTTCTAGGTGACATCCTCAATGCTTGGGAGCCTCCTGTGAAGCGCTTCTGTGACAACGGAACGAGGACATGCCGCAACCCAAAGGACTAGCCAAACTACCATACATCAGGAGCATTTCCGAACTGACAGCCAGCCTGCTGCGACCACTAGGACTTATAACAGCACACAAACCAACAGCCACTCTCAGACAACAACTCACCAGGACAAAGGACCCGATACCCAGCATGAGCAAAACCAACGTAGTGTACAAAATCCCATGCAAGGACTGCACAAAACACTACATAGGACAAACAGGAAGACAACTAACAATCTGCATCCATGAACACCAACTAGCCACGAAACGACACAACCAGCTATCCTAAGTAGCCACACATGCAGATGACAAACAACATGAATTCGACTGGACAACACTACTATTATAGCGCAAGCCAAACAGAGAACAGCCAGGGAATTCCCAGAGGCATGGCGCTCATCCATAGATTCTATCAACAAACACATCGACCTGGACCCAATATACCGACCACTGCAACGGACAGCAAGAACTGACAACTGGAAGCGGCAGAGACAAGCCACTATAAACGCCGGAGGAAACAACACAGAAGCGCTTCACAGGAGGCTCCCAAGCACTGAGGATGTCACCTAGAAAAGGGACGAAATGTTTGCAACAAAAACTTCCAGCTCGGCGAACAGAACCACAATGACAGGATGCAGTTCCTGTGACTGGGAGAGTGGACCTGGTCTGACAGGATCCAGTCTCTTAGTCTGGGAAAGTGGGCCTGGTCTGACAGGATTCAGTCCCTGTGACTGGGAGAGTGGGCCTGGTCTGACAGGATCCTGACTCTTAGCCTGGGAAAGTGGGCCCGGTCTGACAGGATTCAGTCCCTGTGACTGGTAGAGTGGGCCTGGTCTGACAGGATCCAATTCCTGAGCCTGGGAGAGTGGGCCTGGTCTGACAGGATCCAGTCTCTTGGCCTGGGAAAGTGGCCATCATCTCCTATGAACCAATCACTTTGCACCTCGGGCTGGCCTCTCTAAGTGTATAGAGTAAAAAGGAAGTTGGCTGTCTGCTTTTCACAGCTGCTCTATATTTAGATGCTGACATTCAGGGCAGGGCAGTGATGATTCATTTCGATTCTACAGCAGTGAGGGCTGGAGTACCATCACTTCCATCAGATCGCTGTCTGCAATGAGCAGTGGGCTTGATCAGCACATTGAAGGTAAAAAACCAGCAACTGTTTTGCTGCTGCTCAACCTGGCATCCGGCTCAAGTGAGCAACTGTGTCAGCTCCCTACATCTCCCAACCCAGGCTGGGAAATACCCTCGCAGGACGACAATCCTGCCTGAGGTGGGGGACCCCCTTGTGATCAGGCACTTCCCCAGCATGGGAGTTGGGAGGTCATGTTGCGGCTGTACAGGACATTGGTTAGGCCACTGTTGGAATATTGCGTGCAATTCTGGTCTCCTTCCTATCGGAAAGATGTTGTGAAACTTGAAAGATGTTGTGAAACTTATCAGAAAAGATTTACAAGGATGTTGCCAGGGTTGGAGAATTTGAGCTATAGGGAGAGGCTGAACAGGCTGGGGCTGTTTTCCCTGGAGCGTCGGAGGCTGAGGGGTGACCTTATAGAGGTTTACAAAATGATGAGGGGCATGGATAGGGTAAATAGGCAAAGTCTTTTTCCTGGGTTGAGGGAGTCCAGAATGAAAGGGCATAGGTTTAGGGTGAGAGGGGAAAGATATAAGAGACTTAATGGGCAACGTTTTCACACAGAGGGTGGTACGGGTATGGAATGAGCTGCCAGAGGAAGTGGTGGAGGCTGGTACAATTACAACAGTTAAGAGGCATTTGGATGGGTATATGAATAGGATGGGTTTGGAGGGATATGGGCTGGGTGCTGGCAGGTGGGACTACATTGGGTTGGGATATCTGGTTGGCATGGACGGGATGGGCCGAAGGGTCTGTTTCCTTGTTGTACATCTCTATGATTCTCTGGTTGTGTGACTCTTGCTCAGTCAGATTTCCTCTCATTATTGTACCCCATTGGGCGCCATACAAAATGGCAGCAAGGTATATCTCCAGTGAAGCCCAGAATGGACTCCCGACCTCGAGGGGAGGGGGCAGTCTGTACTCCCGGCCTCAAGGGGAGGGGTCAGTCTGTACTCACGAACTCGAGGGGAGGGGGCAGTCTGTAATCCCGGCCTCGAGGGGAGGGGGCAGTCTGTACACCCAGCGTCGAGGGGAGGGGGCAGTCTGTACTCACGACCTCGAGGGGAGGGGGCAGTCTGTAATCCCGGCCTCGAGGGGAGGGGGCAGTCTGTACACCCAGCGTCGAGGGGAGGGGGCAGTCTGTACTCCCGACCTCGAGGGGAGGGGCAGTCTGTACTCCCGGCCTCGAGGGGAGGGGACAGTCTGTACTCCCAGCCTCGAGGGGAGGGGAAGACTGTACTCCCAGCCTCGAGGTGAGTGGACAGTCTGTACTCCCAGCCTCGAGGGGAGGGGAAGACTGTACTCCCAGCCTCGAGGTGAGTGGACAGTCTGTACTCCCAGCCTCGAGGGGAGGGGAAGACTGTACTCCCAGCCTTGAGGGGAGGGGGCAGTGCGTACTCCCAGCCTCGAGGGGAGGGGCAGTCTGAACTCCCAGCCTCAAGGGGAGGGGGCAGTCTGTACTCCCGTCCCTGAGGTGAAGGAAGGGGCAGTCCATTCTCCTGGCTTTGAGGGGGAGCGAGCCGTCCTTACTTCCAGCCACAGGGAGGGGGAGCTGGGTGAGGGGTCAGTCCGTACTCCCAGCCTCAGGGGTGTGGAGGGGGCAGACCATACTTCTGGCCTCAAGGGGAGGGGGCAGTCTGTACTCCCAGGCTCGAGGGGCGGGAAGGGAGCAGCCCGTACTCCTCGCCCTGAGAGAAGGGGCCAGTCCGTACTCCTAGCCCTGAGGGGAAGGGGCAGTCTGTACTCCTGGCCCTGAGGGGAGGGGCAGTCTGTACTCCTAGCCCTGAGGGGAGGGGCAGTCTGTACTCCTGGCCCTGAGGGGAGGGGCTGTCCGTACTCCTAGCCCTGAGGGGAGGGGCAGTCCGTACTCCTGGCCCTGAGGGGAGGGGCAGTCCGTACTCCTGGCCCTGAGGGGAGGGGGCAGTCCGTACTCCTGGCCCTGAGGGGAGGGGGCAGTCCGTACTCCTGGCCCTGAGGGGAATGCCTGCGCAGACCTGTCTGTTCCATCTGCAATTATTTTCTTTTCTCTCTTCCTCTGCTTCAGAAATGCTGTCAAGCTGACCTTTTGACTGGATGTTTTCCTGTTTTCTCCTTTCTACGTTATGTTTTACCCCCAAGCTCCTTTGCACCGAAGATGGGGGCGTAAATGACAATATTCTCACAGTACTCCTGACACCCGGCCCATGTGACATTAACGCCTAATTCTTCAAGCAATTATCCCCTTGGGGCAGCACTGCGGCTCAATGGTTAACCCTGCTCCCTTTCAGTATCAGAGACCCCAGCTCAATTCCACCCTGGAAATGCATTAACATGCTTTTGTAAGTATGGTGACCAGTGCGACCCACAGTATTCAAAGAAGCTGAGGATCCCTCCAATGCAGAAGGAAGCCATTCAGCCCATTGAATCTGCACCAACCCTCTGAAGAGCATCCCACCCAGCCCCCAATGCCCACAACCCTGAAGCTCCCACGGCTAACCCACCAAACCTGCACATGTCTGGACACCTTCGGCAATTTACCACGGCCAATCTACCCTAACCTGTACATCTTTGGACCGTGGGAGGAAACCGGAGCACTCGAAGGAAACCTGTTGAAATGATCATAGCACAGTACAGGCCCTTCAGCCCTTGATGTTGTGCCAGCCTTCTATCCTACTCTAAGATCAGACTAACCTACATTTCTTTCATTGTTCTATCACCCATGTGCCTTTCCAAGAGTCGCTTAAATGTCCCTAATGTCTCTGACTCTACTCCCACCACGGGCAGTGTGTTCTACACACCCACCACTCTCTGCGTAAAGAACCTATCTCTGACATCTCCCCTAAAGGTTCCTCCAATCACCTTAAAAATATGCCCCCTTGTGTTAGCCATTTCCACCCTGTGAAAAAGTTTCTTGCTATCCACTCTGTCTAAGCCTCTCAATATCTTGTAAACCTCGACCAAGTCACCTCTCGTCCTTCTTGGCTCCAATGAGAAAAGCCCTAGCTCCTCAACCTTTCATCATAAGACCTGCCCTCCAGTCCAGGCAGGATCCTGGTAAATCTGCTCTGCACCCTCTCTCAAGCTTCCACATCCTTCCTATAATGAGGCAACCAGAACTGAACACAATATTCCAAATGTGGTCTAATCTGGACTCTATAGAGCTGCAGTATAACATCACGGCTCTTAAACTCAATTCCCCTAATAATGAAAGCCTTCTAAACAACCCTATCGACTTGGGGGGCAAATTTGAGGGAGCTATAGACATGAATCCCAAGATCCTCCTGTCCCTCCACACTGCCAAGAATCTTACCTTTAACCCTGTATTTTGCATTCAAATTCGACCTTCCAAAATGAATCATTTCACACTTTTCCAGGTTGAATTCCATCTGCCATTTCTCAGCCCAGCTCTGCAACCTGTCAATGTCCCGTTGCAACCTACAACAGCCCTCCACACTACCCACAACTCCACCAGCCTTCATGTCATCGGCAAACTTACTAACCCACCCTTCCACTTCCTCATCCAAGTCATTCATAAAATTCAGAAAGAGCAGAGATCCCAGAACAGATCCTTGTGGGAACCCCACTGGTCACTGAGCTCCAGGCTGAATACTTTCCATCAAATACCATCAATCTATTTGCACATTCTCCCCATGTCTGTGTGGGTTTCCTTCGGATGCTCCAGTTTCCTCCCATGGTCCAAAGATGTACAGGTTAGCATAGATTGGCCATGGTAAATTGCCCAAAGTGTCCCGACATGTGCAGGTTTGGTGGGTTAGCCGTGGGAGCTTCAGGGTTGTGGGCATTGGGGGCTGGGTGGGATGCTTTTCAGAGAGTTGGTGCAGACTCAATGGGCTGAATGGCCTCCTTCTGCATTGGAGGGATCCTCAGCTTCTTTGACTACTGTGGGTCACACTGGTCACCATACTTACAAAAGCATGTTAATGCATTGGAAACAGTTTAGAGAGATTGACTGAGCTAAAATTCCAGTGTGATGCTGTCCGGAGGGTCTGCTGTATGGATTCTATGAGCAGGTTGCCTTATGAGGTAGGCTGGGGCCTAGTATTCTCCGGCATCTCGAAGAGCCAGGGAGGACTGATTGAAGCATATAAGATCCTGAGGGGTCTTGACGGGGCGAATGTTTCCTCTTGTCGGGCCAATCTAGGGATCATTGTCTAAAACTGGGGGGGCACCCATTTACGAGAGAGATGGTGAAATATATTTTTCGCTCAGAAGATTGTGAGTCTTTGGGGTTCCCTTCCAAAATGGATGTCAGATCTCTCAATACTTCTAAGGCAGAGGTAGATGGATGAGCAAGGGGTGGGGGTGAAAGGTTATTGGGGGATATGGCCTCCTCTTCTTCCTTGTCTCTCATGCATGAGTGTGCGTTGGTAGCAGAATGATCCTTCCTCTGGGCTAGTAGATCAGAGACCTTGCTATTTGGGTTGAAATCTTACCTTTACAGGAATACATTTGCTGACTTAGTACTTCACATCCTTATCTACTGTGTCCGTTGCTCTTGATGTGGTCTCCTCAACATTGGATGCCAACCCACGGAACGTTTCAGGGAACATCACCCGGACACATGCACCCAACAACCCCACTGCTCTGTAGCCGACCACTTCAACTACCCCTCCCACTCAGTCAAGGACATACAAGTCCTGGGCCTCCTCCACCGCCAAATCCAAGCCACCCGACGCCTAGGAATAACGTCTCATCTTCCATCTTGGGACCGTCCAATCATACGGCATCAACACTGACTACACCAGTCTCCAAATCTCCCCTTCCCCCACCTCAACCCAAATCCAACCTCCAACCCGGCGCCGCCCTCTTGACCTGTCCCACCTGTCCAACTTCCTTCCTACCTATCTGCTCCAGCCTCTACTCCGACCTATCACAATCACCCCAACACCCCCCCCTCCATTCTGCATCCACCTATCGTCTTCCCAGCTACCTTGGCCCCACCCCCACCCTCCTATTTATCTCTCAGCTCCCTCCCTTCCCCACCCCTCCACATTCCTGATGAAGGCAACTGCCTGAAATGTCGGTTCTCCTGCTCCTCGGATGTTGCCTGACCTGCTGCACGTTTCAGGGTCCACACTTTTCTACTCTGACTCTCCATCGTTGGCAGTCCTCACTTTCTCATAATAGTGACCAGAAATCATCCGTTGTTGATTAAACCACTAATAGTTCACTAATGTCCTGTCAGGCAGGACGTTACCCAACCCTCTCCAGTCAGACCCACTGCAGTGTGGTTGACCCTGAGATGACTGAACAGGCCAAGGGTGTGTATGTATCTATGTGTGTTTGTGTGCCTGTGTCTGTCTGTCTGTGCGTGTGTGACTTTGTGTGTCTGTGTGTATCATACATACACACACACACACACATGCAGACACACACAGACACACACTCACACAGACACATACACACACACAGACACACACACACAGACACTCACTCACACAGACACATGCACACACAGACAGTCTCACACACACACAGAAAGATAGACACACACAAACACACACAGACACACACAGACAGACACATGCAGGCGCACACACACACACACATACACACACGCGGACACACACACACACATACACACACACAGACACTCACACACAGACACACACAGAGACACACACACACATAGACAGACACACACACACAGACACACGCCCACAGACACATGCACACAGACACAGACACTCACACACACAGACACACACATCCACACACAGACACTCACATGCACCCATACACACACACAGACACACACAGACACACACAGACACACACAGACACTCACATGCACCCATGCACACAGACACACACACAGACACTCACACACATAGACACTCACACACAGACACAGACACACACCCACAGACACACACACAGACACACACACACAGACACACACAGACACATACACAGACACTCACACACACAGATACCCACACACCCACATACAGACACATACACACAGACACCCACACACACCCACACACAGACATACACAGAGACTCTCACACATGCGTAGACTGACACACACACACAGACATAGATATACACACACACACACAAACCATACAGAGACAGAAACACAGACACACACTAACACAGATCCATACACACACACATCTCTGTGATGAGGGTCCGTACCCATTAATTTCCACGTCAGTGGATCACTCACAGGGAACAACTGGGTTTTTCTGTGCAATGCCACAGAGAAATGGGTAAACTCGCACGCGTATCTGCAAGGCTGTTTTACAGTGCAGGGTAAAAAATGAGGTCTGCAGATGCTGGAGATCACAGTTGAAAATGTGTTGCTGGTTAAAGCACAGCAGGTCAGGCAGCATCCAAGGAATAGGAAATTCGACGTTTCGGGCATAAGCCCTTCATCAGGATGAAGGGCTTATGCCCAAAACGTCGAATTTCCTATTCCTTGGATGCTGCCTGACCTGCTGTGCTTTAACCAGCAACACATTTTCAACTGTTTTACAGTGCAGTGCACTCAGGGCAGTGGGCATTGCAAACAAAACTTTGGCACCAGTACAATCAGTTCTACCCACACAGAAAAGCAAGGGGCAGTCAGTAACCCAATGGTGTTGATGATAACAGAAGGGTTCCTGTTAGAGTGCAGAGTGACCACACTAGTGAAGATAAAACATCTCTGTGCACAATATGCACCATCTGCTAGACTGCGACCCTCACGGGTGCCTATTTTAATTTAGTTTCGTTTTGAGTTTAATTTGGCGGAATGTAAGGTGTTCGTATTTTGGTAAAATAAACAAGATCAGGATTCATACAATTAAAAGTCAGGCTTGGGGTCATAGAATCAGAGAGCTGTGCATCACAGAAGCAGACCCTTCATTCCAACTCGTCCATACCGAGCAGATATCCTAACCTAATCTAGTCCCATTTTCCAGCACTTGGCCCACATCCTGATTCTCCTGCTCCTCAGATGTTGCCTGACCTGCTGTGCTCTCCCAGCACCACACTCTCGACCTCCAGCATCTGCAGTCCTCACTTTCCCCTACATATCCTCCTAAACTCTTCCTGCTCATATATCCATCCAGATGCCCTTTTAAATGTTGCAATTGTACCAGCCTCCACCACTTCCTCTGGCAGCTCATTCCATATACATGCACCACAATGTTGAAAAACAGAGAGAGCGAGGGATTCAGGTACAAAATTCTTTCACGTGTGCACCACATTTAGCACGCTTGCCTTCATTGCTCAGTCCTTTGAGTGTAGGAGTTGAGATGTCATGTTAATGTTGTACAGGACATTGGTGAGGCCTCTTCTGGAATACTCCGGTCTCCCTGTTATCAGAAGGGTATTATTAAGCTGGAGAGGATTCAGAACAGATTTACCAGGGAATGGACAAGTTGAGTTTTTCCCACTGGAGAGTAAGAGATTGAGGGGTGACCTTATAGAAGTTTATAAAATTATGAGGGCTATAGATAAAGTGTCTTTTCCCTGCAGTGGGGATTTCCAGATCATTTTTAAGGTGAGAGAGATTGGTTTAAGCAAGTTATGAGGGGCAATATTTTCACACAGAGAATGCCTCATGTGTGGAATGACCTTCCTGAGGAAGGGGTGGGCCTAGGGACTGTTACAATGTTGAGAGGACATGTGGATAAGTAAGTGGATAGGAAAGGTTTGGAGGGAAATAGGCCAGGAACAAGTAGTTTAGGTTGGGATTATGGCATGGGTTGGTCAGACCGAAGGGTCTGTTTCCGTGCTGTATGATCCTATACCCTTCGGTGCTCCCGAGCGGCTAATCTTCAGCAAGAAATCAGGAATCCTCAGACCCACGCCCAAGGCATGGTGCAGATGTTATGTTTTCACAAGTGCTTATTAGCACGGCTTTCTGAAGGTGTAGCTCAGAGACTGGCACGAGCTCAGAGTCTTCCACATCGTACCCTGAACCCCAATGAACCAGATAGTGTTAACATGCAGGGACGGCGAGTGACCAGGGAAACACCTGGAACTGTACGACTCCGGCAGTCAGAGCAAATCCCTGCAGATGCTGGAATCTGCGCTGAGCTAACGTTTCGGTGAGCTGGCGTGAAGTGTGGGGGTGTGCAGACATGAGAGAAAGCCCAGGCAGGGGAGTCAGGAGGTGAGTTACTCACCGCAGTATTCCAAGCCTCCAACCTGCTCTTGGAGCCACTGAGATTCTGTGGTAAGTCCGGTCGAGTTTCTGGTCAATGCCCTCAGGCTGTCACTGCTGGGGGATTCAGTGACGGTAACACCATTGACTGTCAAGGGGCGGTGGTTAGATTATCTCTCATTGGTGATGGTCAGAGCCTGGTAATTGTGTGGTGTGAGTGTGATTTGGCACGTGTCAGCCCAGGCCTGGATATTGCCCAGATCTTGTTTCATTTGAACACGGACTGCCCCAGTGTCTGCACTGAACATTGTACGGTCATCGGTGAACATCCCCATTTAGAGTCATAGAGTCATAAAGATGTACGGCACGGAAACTGAGCTTCGGTCCAACCCGTCCATGCCGACCAGATATCCCAACCCAATCTAGTCCCACCTGCCAGCACCCGGCCCATATCCCTCCAAACCCTTCCTATTCATATACCCATCCAAATGCCTCTTAAATGTTGCAATTGTACCAGCCTCCACCACTTCCTCTGGCAGCTCATTCCATACACGCACCACCCTCTGTGTGAAAAAGTTGCCCCTTAGGTCTCTTTTATATCTTTCCCCTCTCACCCTAAACCTATGCCCTCTAGTTCTGGACTCCCCGACCCCAGGGAAAAGACTTTGTCTATTTACCCTATCCATGGCCCTCATCATTTTGTAAACCTCTATAAGGTCACCTCTCAGCCTCTGAGGCTTCAGGGAAAACAGCCCCAGCCTGTTCAGCCTCTCCCTATAACTTAAATCCTCCAACCCTGGCAACATCCTTGTAAATCTTTTCTGAACCCTTTCAAGTTTCACAACATCTTTCCAATAGGAAGGAGACCAGAATTGCATACAATATTCCAACAATGGCCTAACCAATGTCCTGTAAATCTGCAACATGACCTCCCAACTCCTATACTCAATACTCTGACCAATAAAGGAAAGCAACCAAACGCCTTCTTCACTATCCTATCTACCTGCGACTCCGCTTTCAAGGAGCTATGAACCTGCACTCCAAGGTCTCTTTGTTCAGCAACACTCCCCAGGACCTTACCATTAAGTGTATAAGTCCTGCTAAGATTTGCTTTCCCAAAGGGCAGCACCTGACTTTCTGTTACAAGAAACCCCCATTGACCCAGCTCTGATCTAAGAAAATTGATTAAAGAACTAGCAACAACTTCAGGAAAACTACTGCCACGCAAAAAGTGGTCATGATGTGAAACACACTGCCTGGTGGGAGTGGAAATGAGTCTGACTGTAACATCTATAGGGAAATTGGTTAAAGACTTGGCTTTCATCAGTCAGGGCATTGACTACAGAAGATGGGAAGTTATGTTGCAGTTGTACTGGACATTGATGAGGCCGCACTTGGAGTATTGTGTTCAGTTTTGATCACCTTGCTATGTTTTTAAATTGGAAAGAGGGCAGAAGAATTTTACAAGGATATTGCCTGGACTCAATGGTCTGAGTTATAGGGAGAGGTTGTATAAGCGAGGACTTTTATCTTTAGAGCGTCAAAGACTGAGGGGGGGATCTTATAGAGGTAGATAAGGTCTTGAGATGGACACATTGTACACTTTTGCGATAAATTCTGTGTCTTACAATTGTGTACTCCACAACCACCTGATGAAGGAGCAGCGCTCCGAAAGCTAGTGCTTCCAAATTAACCCGTTGGACTATAACCTGGTGTTGTGGGATTTTTAAGATCATGAGAGGCACAGATAGGGTGAACGCACTCAGTTATTCTTTCCCTAGGGTTGGGGAATCGAAGACTAGAGGGCATCAGTTTAAGGTTCAAGGGGACAGAATAAAAGGGAACCTGAGGGGGGCAACCTTTTCTACCCAGAGGGTGGTATGTATATGGAGTGAGCTGCCAGGGCAAGTGGCTGAGGCGGGTACAGTAACAACATTTAAAAGGCATTTGGGCAAATACATGGACAGGGAAGGATTAGAAGAGTATGGGCCAAGTGCAGGGAAATGGGGTTAGCGTGGATGGCCATTTTGGTCAGCATGGACCAGCATGGGCCAAAGGGCCTGGTGTAAGACTCGATGAAAAACATTTGTAGAGCTATCATAGAATCTGTTCAGGTGGAATCAGGCCATTCAGCCCATCCTCCGAAGAGCATCCCATCCCCCAACCCTCTCCCTGTAATCCTGCGTTTCCCATGGCTATTCCACTCAAACCTGCACATCTTGGGACTGTGGGAAGAAACCAGAGCACCCGGAGGAAACCCACGCAGACATGGGGAGAACGTGCAAACTCCACACAGTCAGTCGCCCGAGGCTGGGATCGAACATTGGTCCCGTGAGGCAGCAGTGAGAACCACTGACCCACCGTCCCACCACTAAGCTCCACGAGGATTGTGGGTTGGAAATCTGCAGGCTTGGTCAGGATGGAGACAGAATCCATGGGTTGTCCCACCCTCTGACCCACTGAGCTAGCTGAACTGCTGCAGGGAAGGGGAGGGTCAATCCAAAGAGCCATCTGGGGGCCATTTCTCCAAGTTGTGAAATCTCTCCACCCCTGAGACAGGATCCTCTGAAGGTTTTGTTATGAACCAGATGCTGTTTGATGCCCCATGCAACATGCAGGCTGACTGCAAAGTAAAAGGACTTTGTTTTACATCATTGTTTGCAGCAAAAGTTTGAGTTTTTGTTTTCAATCAGCCTGCAATCTGAGATGAACCGCACACACTTCTAGTTGTTTACCCTGTGCTCATGGTGAGGTGACAGGGGCGTGGGCAGTCACCTCTTCACTGAGGGCAGGATGTTAAACACTCCCCCAGCTTCCCAGAGGTAGCAGCAGGTCCCACCCTCGCAACAACAGTCACATCATTCGCTCACTATCGGCACTGACTGTGCCATACAAACACACATTAACAGAATGCCCTCAATCGAAGGCAAAGAGCTGCCCAGCTCTTAGAGCCAGGCCTGATCCTGGCCCAACCAGGAGACCCCAACGCTGCCTCCTGCAGGCTGTACACACGAGTCTGATCTGAGCAGGAATTGTCCAGGTGAGCTCTGCGACAGAGTCATAGAGTCATAGAGATGGACCGCATGGAAACAGACCCTTTGGCCCAACCCGTCCATGCCGACCAGATGTCCCAACCCAATCTAAAACCCACCTGCCAGCACCCGGCCCATATCCTTCCAATCCCTTCCTATTCATATACCCATCCAGATGCCTTTTAAATGTTGCAATTGTGCCTACCTCCACCACATCCTTTGGCAGCTCATTCCACATACGCATTATCCTCTGTGTGAAAAAGTTGCTCCTTGGGTCTCTTTTATATCTTTCCCCTCTCACTCTAATCCTATGCCCTCTAGTTCTGGACTCCCTGATCCCAGGGAAAACACTTTGCCTATTTACCCTATCCATGCCCCTCATAATTTTGTAAAACTCTCTCAGGTCATCCCTCAGCCTCCGATGCTCCTGGGAAAACAACCCCAGCCTGTTCAGCCTCTCCCTATAGCTCAAACCTGGCAACATCCTTGTAAATCTTTTCTAAACTTCTTCAGGTTTCACAACATCTTTCTCACAGGAAGGAGGCCAGAATTGCACACAATATTCCAACAGTGGCCTAAACAATGTCCTGTAAGCCGCAACATGACCTCCCAACTCCTGTACTCAATACTCTGACCAATAAAGGAAAGCATACCAAACACCTTCTTCACTATCCTATCTACCTGCGACTCCACTTTTCAAGGAGCTATGAACCTGCACTCCAAGGTCTCTTTATTCAGCAACATCCCCCAGGACCTTACCATTAAGTGTATAAGTCCTACCTTCATTTGCCTTTCCAAAATGCAGCACCTCGCATTTATCTGAATTAAACTCCATCTGCCATTCCTCAGCCCATTGGCCCATCTGGTCAAGAGCTCAACAAAGACTCACGGGGTTTTAAGAACATCTGCAGCTTCACACATTGCTGAGGATTCGAGATACTTGAAGGAGCACAACAGCTCATTGCAATAGTGGGGTGAGAGGGTGGGGCTAGGTGGGTCACACGTCAGAGGTTCACAGCACCGAAACAAAGGAACTCCGGAATATCGGAACAGCTCCTCCAGCCTGTTCCAATGAGACTGTGGCTGATCTGTGACCTAACTCTGTACGCCTGTCCACTAAATGCTCCAGCATTACAAATAGTATCATACAGCGCAGAGAAAAGCCCAGACTGGTCCATGCCGACCAAAACGTCCATCCAAGCCAACCCTGTCTCCCTGCACTCGCCCCATATCCTGATGTTCACTTATTTCAGCAACTGATCCAGCATCCATTGCTGGAAGGGACCTCCAAGCCTCTAACCCCAGTTTGTGTGTTGAAGTGCTTCTTAACATCTCTGTGGGATGGTCTGACCCATGGGGCGTAGTTCCAGCAGTGCTCTGGCCCACCAGTGAGGCTCCTGTCAAAAGCACCTGCCAATATATTGAGAAACCAACTAAGGAACACATGATTTTAGGTTCAGTATTATGCAATAAGAAACATACCCTTTATCCCAGCCAACCAAATATCCCAACCTAATCTAGTCCCATCTGCCAACGCCTGGCCCATTCCTAAACTTTTGTCCCTACTGCTCTGATCCCATTTTCACCCTGAATGGCTTAGCATTACACATGTGTATCCAAAGACTTCTTCAAGGTTATGAGGGATTCTGTCGCTATCACCCTTACAGGCAGTACAGAATCTGCTGATGTTCTCTCTCTGGGCAGAACATAGCGACTTTGGAGTGCAGGTTCATAGCTCCTTGAAAAGTGGAGTCGCAGGTAGATAGGATAGTGAAGAAGGTGTTTGGTATGCTTTCATTTATTGGTCAGTGTATTGAGTACAGGAGTTGGGAGGTCATGTTGCGGCTGTACAGGACATTGGTTAGCCTCTATTGGAATAATGTGTGCAATTCTGGTCTCTCTCCTAAAGGAAGAATGTTGTGAAACTTGAAAGGGTTCAGAAAAGACTAATAATGATGTTGTCAAGGTTGGAGGGTTTGAGCTATTGGGAGACGTGAACAGGCTGGGGCTGTTTTCCCTGGAGTGTCGGAGGCTGAGGGGTGACCTTTTAGAGGTTTACAAAATCATGAGGGGCATGGATAGGGTAAATGGACAAAGTCTTTTTCCTGGGGTAGGGGAGTCCAGAACTAGAGGGCATAGGTTTAGGGTGAGAGGGGAAAGATATAAAAGGGACCTAAGGGGCAACTGTTTTGCACAGAGGGTGGTACGTGTATGGAATGAGCTGCCAGACGAAGTGGTGGAGGCTGGTACAATTGCAACACTTAGAGTCATAGGGTCATTGAGATGTACAGCACAGAAACAGACCCTTCGGTCCAACCCGTCCATGCCGACCAAATATCCCAACCTAATCTAGTCCCACCCGTCAGCACCTGGCCCATATCCCTCCAAACCCTTCCTATTCATATACCTATCCAAATGCCTTTTAAATATCATAACCAATCAAGAACCTGTCTAAAATACACAATGACCTGGCTTCCATAGCCTTATGTGGCAGCAAGGCCTAAAGATGCTTCACCCACTTGCTGAAGAAATTCCTTATCTCAGTTTGGAAGGGTTGTCCCTTCCCTCTGAGGATGTTCCCTCTGATCCTAGTCTCTCCTGCTAATGGAAACATCTTCTTCATGTCCAGTCTATCCAGACCTATCAGTATTCTTTAAGTTTTAATCAGATCCCGCCCTCATGCTTCTGAACACTATTGCCTACAGACCAGGGTCCTCAACTGCTCCTCATATGACGAGCCCTTCGTCCACGGAATCACTCTCGTAAATCAGCCCTGGTGGTCTCCATAGGCAGCATGACCTTCCTTAGATAAAGGGGCCCAAAACTGCTCACAATATTCCAAACGCAGTTTGACCAGAGCCTTCGACAGTCTCAACTGTATATTGCAGCTCTGGTGTTCTAGCTCTCCTGAAATGAATGCTAACATTGCATTTGCTTTTCCAACGGCTAAGACAACCTTCAAAGAACAAAGGATTCCCAAGTCCCTTTGCGCTTCTGATTTCTGACACCTTTCTCCTCGCTTGTTCAGTTTTTTTTCTGAAGTCGCCTGTTTCCCTTATAATACCTGTCCCTACCGTGTGTCATCTGCAAATCGAGCAACAATGTCTTCAGTTCTTTCATCGAGATTGTTAGTGTGTAACATGAATAGTTGTGATCCCAACACAGATCCCTGCAGAACTCTTGTTACCAGCTGCCATCCTGAAAATGATCCCTTTGTCCCTACTCTCTGCCTTCTGCCAGGCAGCCAATCTCTATCCATGCCAGTATCTTGCCCCGAACACTATGGGCTCTTATTTAACAGCCTCCGATGCGGTACATTGTTAAAAATGTTTCTGGCTTTCCTTTGTCTAACTTGCTCCTTGCCTCCTCAAAGGATTCTAACAGATTTGTCAGGCCTGACCCCTTCTTGCTGACTCAGCTCTGTTCACCATGCACTTCCAAGGACTCTGCAATCTCATCCTTAATTATGGACTGGAAAATCTTGCCAGTGATCAGGCTTGAGTTAAGCACCCTACAGTTTACTGCCTTCTGCCTCCCTTCCTTTTGAAACAGGGGGTGTTATGTTAGCCATTTCCCAGTCCTCTGTGACTCTCCCTGACCCCAGTGATTTCTACCAGATCACAACCAAGGTCTCTTACAATCTCATCGGGCTATTTTCTTCAGATCTCTGGAGTGTAGGCCATCTGGTCCAGATGACTTAACCATCTTCAGGCCTTTCAGCTTCCCCAGCACCTTCTACTTAGTCATGATCACTACATTCACTTTGGCTCCCAATTCTCCTGGAGTGGCATCTGTGAAAAGTGATTTATCTATTCATTTCTTTCTTCCCCATTTCTACTTCTCCAGCCTCATTTTCCAATGGTCCAATATCCACTCGTGCCTCTCTCTTGCCTCTTAGATAACTAAAGAACTCTAGCAATGGATGTAGGTTTGCTCGCTGAGGTGGGAGGTCCATTTCCAGACGTTTCGTCACCATACTAGGTAACATCTTCTGTGGGCCTCAGGCGAAGCAGTGTACATGATTCCTGCTTTCTATTTATATGTTTGGGTTTCTTTGGGTTGGTGATGTCATTGCCTGTGATGATGTCATTTCCTGTTCTTTTTCTCAGGGGGTGGTAGATGGGGTCTAACTCGATGTGTTTGTTGATAGAGTTCCGGTTGGAATGTCATGCTTCTAGAAATCCTCGTGCGTGTCTTTGTTTGGCTTGTCCTAGGATGGATGTGTTATCCCAGTTGAAGTGGTGTCCTTCCTCATCTGTATGTGAGGACACTAGTGAGAGAGGGTCATGTTGTTTTGTGGCTAGTTGATGGTCATGTATCCTTGTGGCTAGTTTTCTGCCTGTTCATCCAATGTGGAGTTTGTTACAGTCCTGGCACAGTACACTGCTTCGCCTGAGGCCCACTGAAGATGTTGCCTAGTAGGGTGATGAAACATCTGGAAGTGAACCTTCCAGCTCAGCGAGCAAACCTACATCCAGAACTTCAAGCTGAGCTACAAATCTTCTCAGAAACTCGCTAACTCTGGCAATCTTTTATATCACTAGCTGTCTTACTCCCACATGTATCTTCACCCTCCATTATTTACCACTGCAGAGGTTAAATTACTTGCAGTGTGGAAACAGACCCTTCGGCCCAACACGTCCACACTGACCTTCTGAAGAACAACCCACCCAGATCCGTTCCCCTACATCTAACACTACGGGCAATTTAGCATGGCCAATTCACCTGACCTGCACATTTTTGGACTGTGGGAGGAAACCGGAGCACCCGGAGGAAACCCACGCAGACACGGGGAGGAAGTGCAAACTCCACACAGACAGTCACCCAAGGTGGGAATTGAAGCCGTGTCTCTGGCACTGTGAGGCAGCAATGCTAACCACTGAGCCATCGTGGAGACTGGGAACCGAACGTTAAAGGACTTTCAATACTTAGGAGGGAATAGGTGACAAGGGAATGAGACAGGGCTGATAGGAAGGGATGGGATTGGTGCATTAGCAAGGCAGGATCTCAGATTGTAAATAAGGATGACAAGGGTTAGCAAAAACTGGTTGGAGTGGTTTATAGGCTAAACTGTAGTCATGTAGAGTATGGTACAAACCAGGAAATTAGAGGTACATGCAAAACGTTGAATGCATTCTCACAGGTAACTTTACATATGTATTGACTAAGGGCTGATGAAGGGCTTTTGTCGGAAACGTCAATTTTCCTGCTCCTTGGATGCTGCCTGACCTGCTGTGCTTTTCCAGCACCACTCTGATCTAAACTCTGGTTTCCAGCATCTGCAGACCTTACTTTTGCCTGGTATGTAATGACTAAGTCTAGTGAGCAAATGCGGCGAATGAAGAATTCTTAGAATGTGCTTTTTATAGTTTTCTGGGCCAATATGTTGAGAAACCAATTAGGGAACACACTATATCAGACACAGTATTATGCAATAAGAATGCACGAAGTAATAAATGTGTCATAAAAGAATATTTCGGTAATAGTAAACATTGGATGGACCAATGTTCCATTAAGTTAAAAAAATTGATATAAATCGAAATAGCAGCAGTTATGAAGATTGAGGGAGCTGGCTTTGGTGGGTGGAAAAGATATTAAAGGTGTGATGGTTTGCATTCAAAGAATTAACGCTCAGTTCACAAAGAATTACTTCAACAAGGCAAAAATATCAATACCATGATTGACAAGAAAAAATGACAAAGGGAGGGGTTTATAATTTTACCAAAAATGTTGGAAAGATTAGATTCCCTACAGTGTGGAGACAGGCCCTTCAGCCCAACCCAACCTCTGAAGAGTAACCCACCCAGACCCATTTCCCTCTGACTAACCTACCCAACACTATGGGCAATTGGTGCTGTGAGGCAGCAGTGCTAACCACCGAGCCACTGTGCCGCTGCCAACCTGCCAATTGGTAGAATTTTGGAATTCAGTAAAGGACACAGGAATTGAAACAGACGCAGAAACACTAGAACGGATTGGAAAATACATTTGCAGCTAAAGTAAGAAGGTAAAGGTTAAGAAGTATAAATGACACATTATAGATAGAGACAAGAAGATTATCTGTGTGAAAATGGAAAACTAAATAAGCATTTGGGTAAGGCATAAGACATCTGAAGCAAATAAGATCCAAGGTTGCAATAGCTGTGTGGAACTGAAAAACGTTAGCACTAAACTGTTAGTGGGTGGCTCACAGCGTCAGGGACCCAGGTTCGATCCCAGTCTTGGGCGACTGTCTGTGTGGACTTTGCACATTCTCCCCCGTGTCTGCATGGGTTCCCTCCGGGTGCTCCGGTTTCCTCCCCCAGTTCAAAGATGTGCAGGTTAGGGTGGATTGGCCATGCTAAATTACCCATAGTGTCAGGTGCATTAGTCAGGGAGGGATGGGCGTGGGTTACTCTTCAGAGGGTCGGTGTGGACTGGTTGGCCCAAAGGGCCTGTATCCACACATTCGAGAATCTAATCTAAAAAAATAATTTTAAAAAGTAACAGATGAGTTAGTGGGCCAAAAAATCTGGATGGGTATATGAATAGGAAGTGTTTGGAAAGATATAGGCCGGGTGCTGGCAGGTGTGATTAGATTGGGTTGGAATACCTGGTCGGCATGAACGAGTAGGGCCGAAGGGTCTGTTTCCGTGCTGTCCATCTCTATGACTCTTGTACAGATGTGACTGTCTCAGTCAGAATTAGTGGCAGGGGGCATTGGGGACCTTGTACAGCCAGAATGCAAGGGTCTTGAGAAGTCAACCCTGGGTTCCCTGCCCTTCTCTACCACAGAGAGGGTTATGTTGCAACTGATTTGAAAGTACAAACTGTTCACATCTGAAACGTCTAACAGACAACGGTAATGAGCTACTGATCCTCACAGTATTATTGTTTTTTCACCAGTCAACCAGTTCAGATATCTAGGGAGCAGGTGGGTCTTAAACCTTTGATCCAGGGTCGAAATGTGTGGTGCTAGCAAAGCACAGCAGGCCAGGCAGTGTCCGAGGTGCAGGAAAATCGATGTTTCAGACAAAAGCCCTTCATCAGGAATGTGGGGGTGAGGAAAGAGGTCTGAAGAGATAAATAGGTAGAGGGGAGGCAGGGGTGCGGGAAGGTAGCTAGAAAGGCAATAGGTCAGTGCAGGTGAGGGTGATGGGTCGGAGGGGAGGGTGGAGTGGATAGGTGGGAAGGAAGATGGACAGGAAGGACACTTCAAGAGGGCAAGTTCAGGCGCAAGGTATAAAGGAGACATCAGAGGTAGGTTCTTTAGGCAGAGAGTTGTGAATGCATGGAATGTGTTGCCAGCAGTGGTGGTGGAAGCAGAGTCACTGGTGACATTTGAGCGACTGCTGGACACGCACATGGATAGTTGAGGGGTGCGTAGGTTAAGTTACTATATTTTACATTAGGATTAAATCTCGGCACAACATCGTGGGCCAAAGGGCCTGTTCTGTGCTGTACTTTTCTATGTTCTATGTCCTAATGCTGAGTTGGAGGGTTGGATCTGTGATGAGGTGGGGGGACGGGAGATCTCGAAACTGGTGAAGTTGATGTTGATGCTGTGTGGTTGGACAGTTCCAAGGTGGAAGATGAAGTGTTTTTCCTCCAGTCGCTGGGTGGCTTGGATTTGGCGGTGGAGGAGGCCGAGGGCTTGCATGTCCTTTGCGGGTGGGAGGGGGAGTTGAAGTGTTCAGCCACAGGACGGTGGGGTTGTTGGGTGCATATGTCCCAGAGATGTTCCCTGAAACATCCCGCAAGTTGGCGTCCTGCCTCTCCGATGGAGAGCAGACCATATCGAGAGCAACGGACACAGTGGATGTGGTAGGTAGATGTGAAGGAAAATCTCTGCTGGATGTGAAAGGGTGCTTTGAGGTCTTGGACAGAGGTGAGGGGGGGAGGTGAGGGGGGGAGGTGAGAGGGAGGTGATGGGGAGGTGAGGAGGGAGGTGAGGAGGGAGGTGAGGGGGAGGTGAGGGGGAGGTGATGGGAGAGGTGATGGAGGAGGTAAGGGGGGAGGTGAGGGGGAGGTGGGGGGGAAGTAAGGGGGGAGGTAATGGGAGAGGTGATGGGGGAGGTGAGGGGTAAGTTGATGAGAGAAGTGATGGGGGAGGTGATGGGGAGGTGATGGAGGAGGTAAGGGGGGAGGTGAGGGGGGAGGTGTGAATGTAGTATTAGGCAGCAAGGGAAGGTCCCGGAAGTGGAGGATGGGTTGGTGGGAGGGAGTTGGGGGGAGGGGGGCGGGGTGGACCTAACGAGGCCATCTTGGAGGCAATGGTCTCTGTGGAATGCTGAGGGGGTGGGGAGGGAAATATATCTCAGATGGTGGGGTCCAACTATAGGTGGCAGAAATGGCGGGAGCATGAAATCTTTCTCCCCACTCCTGAGCCAGGCGTAGGGATATCATCACTGTGCAAAAAAAGAAGGCCCTTAATGGTGATGATCCACAGAAGGTATGGTGGCTCAGTGGTTAACAGTGCTGCCTCACAGCGTCAGGAATCCAGGATTGATTCCAACCTCGAGCGATCATGTGGAGTTTGTGTGTTTGTTGGCTTTTCTCTGGGTGCTCTCACAGTCCATACTTGGGCAGACTGTGGGAAATGCAGGGTCACAGGGATATGGTAGGGGGCTGGGTCTGGCTGGGATGCTTTCCGCAGGGTCAGCCTGGACCTGATGGGGCAGATGGCCTGCTTCCACACCACCGGGATTCTGAGGAGGCCATTTGGCCTATTTTGTCTGCACCAGCTCCATTACCTCATCTACCTGGTGGAAATCTCCAGCCTTTTCCCCATATCTCCGCCATTCCTAAATGAAAAGGCCATCCAATGCCCTCATATATCATGTCATAAATATATTATAGATACAAAGCTATGGAAGCTTAATTCAAACAAAAGTAAGGGCATGCAACAAGTGGGTGTAAGAGGATTCAAGCGCAATAACACTAAGATATCTCTACATCAGCAGTTTTGTCTTACTGCTATTATGTTAACTCAACATAAATATTCCCGTTGAGTTCACAGTTCAAACTGTACTCTCCCCATAAGCTGGAGACAAAACCCCACCTTCAAGATCTTTTCCTGATACAGTGACTGTTCACTTTCAGTTCAGAAAGTCAGAATGGCTTCTCGGTGTGTCCATCCTTCCGTTCCAATCGCAATTCCCTTTCGATGTTGCAGCTTTGTTACTGAGCTCCTCTCTGCAACCAAATGAAAGTTTCTCATCTTTGAGATCGTTCACCTTCTGCACATATACGTGAACATATATTTGCAACCGTCAACACAAGCTGAAAGAGCAGCGTCTCGTTTTCTGCTTGGGAACCCTCAAGCTTCGAGATTCAACACCGAGTTGAATAATTTTAAGGTCTGAGCACCCTTCTGCCCTCTCACACCCTGCTTTCAGGACAGCCAACCCCATTCCATCTACACATTGTCTCCATTAGCAGCTTCTCCTCTTCTCTCCCTTACTATCAACCATCCTTTGTTTGACTAACTCTCTCTCTCTCTTTCTCCCTCTCTCTCTCTCTGTTAGCTCTGCCTTGACCTATCCATTCACTCCTTGTCCCCCCCCCCCCCCACCCCCACCATCATCAGGATAAGTGCCATCTTTTCCCCAGAGACCATCAGTTCTGAAGAAGTGTCGACGGGGCTCCATAGGTTAACTCCACAGATGTTGAGTTCTTCCAAAAAATTCTGTTCCTTTTTCATTATGTGCTTGTGTTTTTTTGCTTCCTTCCTTCTGAATGAAGTCAGCCACCTTCCTTCCTGAGCACCCACCAAAAGTAAAGATTTGAGAATAGGTGAACAAATAGAGTCGCGGAGTCATAGAGATATACAGTGCAGAAACAGACCCTTCGGTCCAACTCGTCCAAGCCGACCAGATATCTCAACCTAACCCAGCCCCGTTTAGAGTCATAGAGGTGTACAGAACAGAAACAGACCCTTCAGTCCAACTCATCCATGCCAACCAGATTTCCTAAATGAATTTAGTCTTGGATGTAGGTTTGCTCGCTGAGCTGGAAGGTTCGTTTTCAGACGTTTCATCACCATACGGGGTAACATCATCAGTGAGCCTCTGATGAAGCACTGGTGGTGTGGCCCATTTTTTAGTTATGTGTTTAGGTTTCCTTGTGTTGGTGATGTCATTGTCTGTGGTGAAGCCGTTTCCTGCTTTTTTTTTCAGGGGGTGGTAATTGGGGTCCAAGTTGATGTGTTTGTTGATAGAGTTCCAGTTGGAGTGCCATGCTTCTAGGAATTCTCGTGTGTGTGTCTGTTTGGCTTGCCCAGGATGGATGTGTTGCCTCAATTGAAGTGATGTCCTTCCTTATCTGTATGTGAGGATACCAGTGAGAGAGGATCATGTCTTTTTGTGGCTAGTTGGTGTTCATGTATCCTGGTGGCTAGTTTTCTGCCTGTTTGTCCAATGTAGCGTTTGTTAAAGTTCTTACACGGTATTTTGTAAATTACATTAGTTTTGCTTGTTGTCTGTATGTGGTCTTTCAAGATCATTAGCTGCTGTTTTAGTGTGTTGGTGGGTTTGTGGGCTACCATGATGCCAAGAGGCCTGAGTAGTGCGGCACGGTGGCACAGTGGTTAGCACTGCTGCCTCACAGCGCCTGTAGACCTGGGTTCAATTCCCGACTCAGGCGACTGACTGTGTGGAGTTTGCACGTTCTCCCCGTGTCTGCGTGGGTTTCCTCCGGGTGCTCCGGTTTCCTCCCACAGTCCAAAGATGTGCGGGTCAGGTGAATTGGCCAAGCTAAATTGCCCGTAGTGATAGGTAAGGGGTAAATGTAGGGGTATGGGTGGGTTGCGCTTCGGCGGGTCGGTGTGGACTTGTTGGGCCGAAGGGCCTGTTTCCACACTGTAAGTCTAAGTCTAGTCTGGCAGTCATTTCTGAGCTGTCTTTGATGTAGGGGAGAGTGGCTACGGTTTCTGAATGCGTTTTGTCTGCTTGTTTGGGTTTGTTGCTGAGAAATCGGTGGACTCTGTTCATTGGGTACCTGTTCTTTTTGAGAAAAGAACAGGAAATGACATCACCAACCCAAGGAAACCAATACACATAAGTAAGAAGTGGGCCATACACCAGTGCTTCAGCGGAGGCTCACTGATTATGTTACCAAGAATGGTGACGAAACATCTGAAAACAAACCTTCCAGCTCAGCGAGCAAACCTACATCCAGAACCTGAACCTGAGCCACAACTCTTCTCAAAATACACTCGAATCTAGCCCCATTTGCCAGCACTTAACCCATATCCCTCTAAACCCTTGCAGTTAATATATTCATGCAGATGTCTTTTAAATGCTGTAATTATACCAGCCTCCACCACTTCCTCTGGCAGCTCATTCCATACACGTACCACCCTCTGCATGTAAAAGTTGCCCCTTAGATTTCTTTTATATCTTTCCCCTCTCACCCTAAACCGATGCCCTCTGGTTCTGGACTCCCCGAACCCAGGGAAAAGACTTTGTCTATTTATCCTATCCATGTCCCTCATGATTTTACGAATCTCTATAAGTCACCCCTCAGCCTCCAATGCCCCAGGGAAAACAGCCCCAGCCTGTTCAGCCTTTTCCTGTAGCTCAAACCCTCCAACCCTGGCAACAGCCTTGTAAATCTTTTCTGAACCCTTTCAAGTTTCACAACATCCTTCCTATAGGAAAGAGACCAGAATTGCACATAGTATTACAAAAGTGGCCCTAACCAACGTCCTGTACAGCTGCAGCATGACCTCCCAACTCCTGTACTCAATACTCTGACCAATAACGACAAGCATATCAAACACCTTCTTCACTCTCTTATCTACCTGCGACTCCACTTCAAGGAGCGATGAACCTGCACTCTAAGGTCTCTTTGTTCAGCAACACTCCCCAGGACCTTGTCCCCAGTTGACCTGATTTCAGGTTCCTGGCAAGCCCAGGCCCAGTTACTGTAGTCTGTAATCACAGGTATATTACTGAATATTGCTCGGAGAAAACATTATAGTTGAAAACTCTAATCCACCTGTAAAGCACCTTTACAGGCACACACACACAGACAAACAGGCAGAGTAGCATGACTTAAAAAAGCACAAATGAATTGCAGACGCCTGTAAATCAGACGTTGTCGGAAAGGCTAAGCGAATCTGGCAGCATTTGAGAAGGAAAATCAAAGCTGGCGTTTCAGTGACTAGCAGCTTCCGATCCCAGCATCCACAGATCTGTTGGGTTTTATTTTGTAATTGGCACAGTTAGCGAGGCTTGCCCACGTTGATGACCTTCTGCTCCCCTCTCCGAACCTGACCAATGGCTTCCGGAACGTTTCTCTAGATATTGTCAGTTCTGAGGAAGGGTCACTGGACCAGAAACGTTAAGAGCCTTGCGATTTCCAAAAACAGATGCTGCCAGACATGCTGAGCTTTTCCAGCAGTATTCAGATTTACAGTGCCCGGAAGTCTTTGGGTTATTGTTAAAGAAGAAAATAGGGTATGGGCAAAGAAAAGCTGGAAAGATAGGTAATATGCACAGGCCTCTATAAATATCTAGGAGCATTTATATACAGAGGCATCTGAGTGTACAATGATATACAGAGGGATCTGGGTGTACAATGATATACAGAGGGATCTGGGTGTACAATGATATACAGAGGGATCTGGGTATGCAATGATTTACAGAGGGATCTGGGTATGCAATGATATACAGAGGCGTCTGGGTGTACAATGATACACAGAGGGATCTGGGTGTGCAATGATTTACAGAGGGGTCTGGGTGTGCAATGATTTACAGAGGGGTCTGGGTGTGCAATGATATACAGAGGGATCTGGTTGTGCAGGACCACAGATCACTGAAGGTGACAGCGCAGGTAGATAAGGCAGTAAAAAAGGCCTATGCCATGCTTGCCTTCATTGGAAGGGGCATTGAGTATAAGGATAGCCAAGTTATGCTGCAGCTTGATGGAACTGTAGTTGGGCCACACTTGGAATATTGCGTACAGTTGTGGTCACCACATTACCAGGAGGATGTCGATGCTTTGGAGAGGGTACAGAAAATGTTTACCAGGAGGTGACCTGGTATGGTGGGGTTTTTAGCGATGAGGAGAGGTTGGATGGACTGGGTTTGTTTTCACTGGAAGGTTGATGCGCCAACCTGATCAACGTTTATAAGATTGCAAATGACGTGGAATGTGTGGAAACTTTGAGGTCAGGGTGGAGAGGTCAATAACTAGGGGACACAGGGTCAAGGTGCTTGGGCGGGGTGGGTGTTTAAAAGAGATGTATGAGACAGGTTTCTCACACAAAGCGAGGGTGAGTGGCTGGATCGCGCTGCCAGAGGAGGTAGGGGGAGCTGACACAACAGCAGCATTCACCTGGACAAATACATGAATAGGAAGGGAATAAAAGTAAATAGATCCTGTCAGTGAAGACAGATTTTGTATCGAAGGGCAAAATGTGTCAGCACAGGGCTGGAGGGCCGAAGGGCCTGATCCTGTGCTGGACTGTCTTTGTAGAACCATAAGGCCAGAAGAGATTAAAACAGAATTAGGCTATTTCAGCTTCTTAATCTGCTCCATGGCCTCAGTAGGATCACTGCTTGTCAGATATTCCTCACAACCACTGTTCTTTCCTTCCCCTGTACTGAAGTTGTTGAGATGATCCTCATGTTGATTAGGTGCTTTGTTTCTGCCATCTTTGTCCAGTCATTTTGCAAGAGGCACAGGGTAGCTGGTTCCCTTATAAAAGATCTCTGACATATCAGCTAAAACCCGGCGTCTGCTGAAGGGAAGGCCCATTGATTTCCTTCCCGTTTAACTCGGGTTGTAACTGCAAAGAGCAAAGACAAGGTGGGTTCTGATGACCAAAGAGAGGGCATCTGAGCTGGCAGAAATAAAACCACTTCTCTCTCTGTATCTGCTTCCCAGCCCCCAAGCTGTTGTGTAACTGCAAAACAATCACATTGGCAGGGGAAAGGTTTCTGTCAATGATAACTGGTCACTAGTCCATAGACCTCTTATGTAATTTCAAAAATGTACTTTACTCACAAGAGAAACTTTACAAACATCCATAGTCACGTGAGCATTCTAAACAGTCTTTGCCATATTGACAGCAAACAAAAGGCCAAGACCTCTCTTATTTGTCCAAGACTGTTATTACATGACAGGAGAAAGATTTAAAAGGGACCTAAGGGCAATGGTTTCACACAGAGGGTGGTATGTGTATGGAATGAGCTGCCAGAGGAAGCTGGTACAATTACAACATTTAAAAGGCATCTGGATAGGTATATGAATAGGAAGGGTTTGGAGGGATATGGGCCGGGTGCTGACAGGTGGGGCTACATTAATTTAGGATATCTTGTGGGCATGGTCAAGTCGGACCAAAGGGTCTGTTCCTTTGCTGTACATCTCTATGACACTAAATAGGACTGGGTTAGGTTAAGATACATTGTCAAGAAGAAAGTGAGGTCTGCAGATGCTGGAGATCAGAGCTGAAAATGTGTTGCTGGACAAGCGCAGCTGGCCAGGCAACATCCAATGAACAGGAGACTGAAGAAGGGCTTATGCCCGAAACGTCGAGTCTCCTGTTCCTTGGATGCTGCCTGACCTGCTGCTCTTTTCCAGCAACACATTTTCAGCTAAGATACCTCGTCAGCATGGACAAGTTGTGACCAAAGGATCTGTTGTCATATTGTCCATCTCTATGACTCTAAATGGGACTACATTAATTTAGGATATTTAATCAGTATGGACAGGTTCAACTGAAGGGTCTGTTTCCGTGCTGTACATCTCCATGACTGCATACATTTGAGATACTGGGAGGGTTCAATAACTGAACAGACACCCCCCCACCCCCCCAGTCACTCGTCCATAAAGCAGCCCAGCTGCATCTATACACAACTGCTCGTCTCCAAACAAAATTTTAATTGCTACTTGCTCTTGAAATGTTTCTTGCCATGAGTTGACCTGCTTTGTAAAACTCCCTTTAAAATACTGGTTCGAAACACACAAACATAAAGGCATGTTCTTTCAGGAAACCTCTCAGAGACTCATCCTTACCCTTCCCCTTCAATGAGAGAAATAAGCTTTCAAAGTCATGATTTGGAGACGCCGGTGTTGGACTGGGGTGGACAAAGTTAAAAATCATACAATACCAGATTTGGACGCACTAGCATTCGGAACTCTACTCCTTCCTCAGGTAACTAATGAGGGAGCAGTGCTCCGAAAGCTAGTGCTTCCAAATAAATCTGTTGGACTATAACCCGGTTTTATGCCATTTTTTTAAGCTTTCAACGAGCTTTCGTTTAGTTTACTGCAGGAAGCATGTACATCTGATAACAACCACACTCAAATATAGCTTTAAACACTGCACTTTGTCTCATCATTGTTTTCAGTCACATCAGACAAAGGAGTTGACCCTGAGGGAAGTTTACTCCCCTGACCTTTTAAAACCTGTTTTTCCACCTTGCACATCTCAAGTTCTTTCTTCAGAAGTTGACACTCTTTTCACATTAAATCTCCAACACTTTAGCAGTTTTGCTTTATACATGGCCCACCAACCGAACCAGTTTATCAGCAATACCTTTTCCTGTTTGATGCTACTTTCTTAACAATGCTGTGTAAAACATCTGATATTCTCGACCTACCCTGTTTAACTTGAACAGATACAGAGAAAACTGGTCTGATAGCACACGTACAGACAGAGAGAGAACGTTTTTTAGGTTAGATGACTTACAGTGTGGAAACAGGCCCTTCGGCCCAACAAGTCCACACCGACCCGCCGAAGCGCAACCCACCCATTCCCCTACATAAACCCCTTACCTAACACTACGGGCAATTTAGCATGGCCAATTCACCTGACCCGCACATCTTTGGACTGTGGGAGGAAACCGGAGCACCCGGAGGAAACCCACGCAGACACGGGGAGAACGTGCAAACTCCACACAGTCTGTCGCCTGAATCGGGAAATGAACCCGGGTCTCAGGCGCTGTGAGGCAGCAGTGCTAACCACTGTGCCACCGTGCTGCCCATTTTGAGTCCGGTTTACCTTCTTCTGAACTTCAGAACGATTCAGGAAAGGTCAATTCTGAACGAACATCTCACAACGAGCGCGAAGATGCCCTCTCAGTTGCAAAACAAACACAGAGGGTGAAGAGCATCATTTTAGCTCTTGGCATTTTCCTTTCTAAGAGCTCATCCCTTTTCTGTTCCCAGCTTGGCCCTGCTCACTCGCAGCTCCTGCTCTCCGGTCACCTTGTATTCTTGTGTTTATTGGGACTGTCACAAACAAACTCCTCAATTCGACCCTCACCGATCCAGAGGTTGTTAATTTTTTTTAAAAGTTCCAGCTCTCACATATTGTGGAGGTGCCGGTGTTGGACTGGGTGTGGACAAAGTTAAAAAAATCACACGACGCCAGGTTAAAGTCCAACAGGTTTATTTGAAGCACTAGCTTTTGGAGCGCTGCTCCTTCATCTGGTAACTAATGAGGACCAGCGGTCAAAAAGTTAGTGCTTCCAAATAAACCTGTTGGACTCTAACCTGGCATGGTGTGATTTTTTTTTTACTCAGCTCTGACACAGACAGATAGAGGCGCTTTGTCCAAACGGTTTCGCTCCAGTCAAAAACAAGCATTCAAATCCCGTTTTCCAGCACTTAGGATCATTGAATCCCGACAGTGCAGGAGCAGGCAATTCAGTCCATTGAGTGACTTTCTGAAGAGTATTCCCCATCTCCAGGAAACCCTGCATTTGCGCATGGCTGATCTACATAAGCTGCAGCTCCCTGGACACTGAGCTTGGTCAATCCATTCCATCCTGTACAGCTCTGCACCTGGCCCATAGCCTTGTATGTCTTGTTGTGGGGATTTCTGCTTCTATCACCCGGATTGGCAGTGAATTCCAGATTCCCAACCACCTTCTGGGAGAAAACATGTTCCCTCGTATTTCCTCTCAACCTCCTCCCTCTTGCTTTAAATCTGTGGCCCCTTTTTCATTGTTCAAGCAGGAAGGTTTCTTTCTGCCTACCCTACTCTGCAACGGCTCATTTCCTCTCGTTCTATTCCAAGTAATAAGATTTTCGCCCACTCATAGCTGTCTGTATCAGTCTGCAAGCTCCTCATGTCAGCACGGTGGCTCAGTGCCAGCACCCAGGACCCAGGTTCGATTCCAGCCTCGGGTGACTGACTGTGTGGAGTTTTCACATCCTCCCCGTGTCTGTGTGGGTTTCCTATAGGGGAGATCTGATAGAAGTGTATAAGATGATTAGGGGTTTAGATAGGGTAGATACTAAGAACCTTTTACCGCTAATGGAGTCAGGTGTTACTAGGGGACATAGCTTTAAATTAAGGGGTGGTAGGTATAGGACAGATGTTAGGGGTAGATTCTTCACACAGCGGGTTGTGAGTTCATGGAATGCCCTGCCCGTATCAGTGGTGAACTCTTCTTCTTTATGGTCATTTAAGCGGGCATTGGATAGGCATTTGGAAGTTATTGGGCTAGTATAGGTTAGGTAGGATTCGGTCGGCGCAACATCGAGGGCCGAAGGGCCTGTACTGCGCTGTATCCTTCTATGTTCTATGTTCTATGTTCCTCTGGGTGGTCTGGTTTCCTCCCACACTCCAAAGATGTGCAGGTTAGGGTGGATTGCCTATAGTGTCCTGGGATGAGCATTAGTCATGGGGAATGGCCCTGGGTGGGACGTTCTTCAGAGGGTCAGTGTGGACTTGTCGGGCCAAATGGCCTGTTTCCACACGGTTGTGATTCTCTCCCTGTGTTTGTGTCAGCTGCAGATTTAAATGCCATGATACCCTCAACTAAACATGGACAACATCCAACTAAACATGCATCTAATTGATGGCTTGGATAAGGAAGTGAAAAAGTGAGTTAGTAAGTTTGCTGAACACATGAAGGCCAGTGGAGTTGTGAAGAGTGTGAACAGCTGTTGGAGGTTGCAACTGGATATCAATAGGATGCAGAGCTGGGCTGAGGAGTGGCAGACGGAGTTCAACCTGGAAGGGATTCATTTTTGAATTTGAATGCAAAATACAGGGTTAAAGGTAGGATTCTTGGCAGTGTGGAGGAACAGAGGGATCTTGGGGTCCATGTCCATAGATCCCTCAAAGTTGCCAACCAAGTTGATAGGGTTGTTAAGAAGGTTATGTGGTGTGTTGGCTTTCATTAGCAAGGGAATTGAGTATAAGAGGCATGAGGTTATGCTGCAGCTCTATAGAGCCCTGGTTAGACTACACTTGGAATATTGTGTTCAGTGCTGTTCGCCTCATTATAGGAAGGATGTGGAAGCTTTAGAGAGGGTGCAGAGGAGATTTCCCAGGATTTATAGGTTGAGGGAGCTTTTCTCATTGGAGTGAAGAAGGATGAGAGATGACTTGATAGCAATGTACAAGATGATGAGGAGCATAGAGTGGATAGCCAGAGACTTTTTCCCAGGATGGAAATGGCTATCACCAGGGGTCATAAGCTTAAGGTGATTGGAGGAACCTTTAGGGGAGATCTCAGAGGTAGGTTCTTGACACAGAGAGTGGTGGGTGCATGGAATGCACTGCCCGCAGTGGGAGTAGAGTCAGAGACATTAGGGACAATTAAGTGACTCTTGGATAGGCAGATGGAAGTTAGTACAATAAGGGATGTGTAGGTTAGCCTGATCATAGAGTGGGATAAAGGGACGGCATGACATCGAGGGCTGAAGGGCCTGTACTGTGCTGTACAGTTCAATGTTCTATGTAAGCTGCAAAAAGCTGAGTCCTTAACACCTGCAAGTTTCCACCTCTCACATCCTGCCGATCGGAAAAAGAAGCCCTTATGCACGTTCTGTTATCTGTCAATCTTCTTTCCACGCTTATATGCGCTCCCTTTTGTTCCCCTTTCATGTGGCACCTTGTTAAATGCCAAGTGCAGTGGGCTCCAACCATCCCTTTATCTGCAGCTTCTTTTTCTCTGTCGAAGAGAAACACAAATGGGTTCAAGCAAATCAGAGAGAGCTCGGAGAAAGGCCCTTCGGCCCATCAAGTCTACACAGGCAAACAAAACCAACCTCCTAACAATCTTAAGGAGGAAGTGAGGACGGTAGATGCTGGAGATCAGAGTCGGGAGTGTACTGCTGGAAAAGCACAACAGGTCAGGCAGCATCCGAGGGACAGGAGAATCGACGTTTCGGGTAAATGCCCTTCATCAGGACTGAGGCTTGTGGGCCGGGGGGGCTCCTCCATCGCCAAGCCTTAACCACCCGACGCCTGGAGGAATAACGCCTCATCTTCTGCCTTGGGACCACACAGGATCAATGTGGATTTCACCAGTTTCCTCATTTCTCCTCCCCCCACCTTATCCCAGTCCCAACCCTCCAACACAGCACCGCCCTCTTGGCCATCTTCCTGTCCATCTTCCTTCCCATCTATCTGCTCCACCCTCCCCTCCGGCCTATCACCTTCTCCCTCACCTTCATCCACCGATCACATTTCTAGCTTCCTTCCCCCAGCCCCACCCCTTCCCATTTATCTCTCAGCTCTCCCCGGCCCACAGGTCTCATTCCTGATTGAGGGCTTTTTGCCTGAAACGTCGACTCCCCTGCTCCTCGGATGCTGCCTAACCTGCTGTGCTTTTCCAGCCCCACACTCCTAACTATCCTAACACCATTTCCCAGCACTACGCCCAAAACCTTGTGTGCCTTGACATTGCAAGTGCATATCTAAATGCTTCTTAAGTATGTGCGTCACGTGTCGGCACAGACCTGGTGGGCCGAAGGGCCTGTTCCTGTGCTGTACTGTTCTTTGTTCATTCTGCCTCTACCACCTTTACAGGCAGGAAGTTCCAGATACCAACATCCTCTGAGTGAAAAAGCTTTTTCTCATACTTCCTCTGAACCTCCTCCCCCTTCCCTTAAATCTATGCTTTTTGGAGTACTCCGTGCCAATTCTGCTCTCCCTGTGACAGGAAGGAGGTTGTGAAACTTGAAAAGGTTCAGAAAATATTTACAATGACGTTGGCAGGCTTGGAGGATTTGAGCTTCAGGGAGAGACTGAACAAGCTGCGGCTGTTTTCCCTGGAGCGTCGGAGGCTGAGGGGTGACCTTATAGAGGTTTACAAAATTATGAGGAATCAGGGAGCTGCGAATAGGCAAAGTCTTTTCCCTGGGCTGGGGGAGTCCAGAACTAGAGGGTATAGGGTCAGGATGAGAGGGGAAAGGGACCTGAGGGGCAACTTTTTCACACAGAGGATGGTCCGTGTATGGAATGAGCTGCCAGAGGAAATGGTGGAGGCTGGTACAATTACAACATTTAAGAGGCATCTGGATGGGTATATGGGCCGGGTGCTGGCAAATGGGACTAGATTTAGAAAAGATATTGGACGAGTTAGACCGAAGGGTTTGTTTCCACACCATACTCAATGCTGTCTGGACATTGATCTCCCCATCATAACTTGATACATCTCAAACAATGTCAATCTCGTCTGTTCTCAAGAAAACAACCTCCAGTCCATTCAATCTGTCTTCACAAGGGACACACTCCAGTCCCAGGGCAATATCCTGGTAGATTTACCTCTGTCCCCTCTTCAGTGCGATCACATTCCCCTCCGATAATGTGGATTCGAGAACCGCACACAATCCCCTCGCTAATGGCCTAACCAGCATTTTATACAGTTTCAGCGTCACCTCCCAACTCGTAAACCTTGTTCCCCTTTTACAAAACTGTGCTGAGTCATTCTGGTCACCTCGCGCGTCTCTAAGTATTCAGAAATAACCTCAGTAATGATCAGCTTTAGCAGCTAGTGCAGAAGAGACATCAAGCTATGATTTCCTGTTTGCTGTCTACCTCCCTTCTTGCAGAAGTTGATCCTTCACTCAAATTTCCCCCTGTGCCTTTCTTTCTAAATCCTCCCTGTTATCGCCACATTCCCGATGATGCTGCCTGACCGGCTGGGCTCTTCCAGTGCCACACTTTTTGGCTCTGATTTCCAGCACCTGCAGTCCGCACTTTCTCCCCGCCTTATCCCTCGTCCCACCTTCCCTCAGAAGCATCCACATTCTCCACTCCCTGTGCGATAACAGACGGGCACTCAGCCCGGTCACCCTCGCTCAGTTAAAGTGTTCTTAATCCACCACCGTTGTGAGAAAGGGACGAGGGTGAACAGGGGTTGGCGAGGGTTTGCGGAGGTGGATACAGTTGTTGGGTGCGCAATCTGTCCTTCCCGCAGCCCTTCCGCTTTGGACAATCCCAATTTTAAAAAAGCAGAAGAAAACATATTAATGAGTCTATGGGAGTGGGGTGGGAGCGGGGAGTGGGGGGTTGGGGGGTGCGGGTGGGGGTCCTGTCCAGGAAGTGGCAGGGGCAACAAACACGTTTGCCAAGGAAACCCGGTGTTGGGAATGGGATCAGGATGCCCACAACCATGACAAAGATGGGACCCAACTCTTGGAGGGCCATGGTGAATGGAAACTTGCTAAGGATGATGGGTGGGGGGTCAAAGGTTTTCAAGAGTTAGCGTTGACCCTACAATGGGTGATCCCACAGACTTGCTTCATCTCCAGGCACCTGTGATGGGTTAGAACTCTGATTCCCTCGTCTCCTCCCTGTCCAACATTATTCAGTAGCATTTTGTAACATGGGCCCCCAGAACAGGAGGCAGGGCACCACCTTTTGATGAACATTCGGCCCAATATCTCTGCCTTCCAATGCTATCCCTCAGGAAAGAAGTTGATGTTTTTGGGTGGGTTGAGTTTTTTCTTATTTTTGGAAGAATTCCCGCCCGGATGCCTGGTGAGATTTCTGACTGAACCAGGCTCCTGCACTGCCTACCCCCACCACCCCCCTAGCTTTCAGTCCCACCTTATCGCAGAAAATCCACCCCCTCCCGCTGCCCGAGTGTTCCAGAATTGGTTGACATCCGGATCTTGCAAAGCCCATCGTACGCCTGAACGGTCTCTGCCAGTCCGGAGCGGACTGGCACATGCCCACAGGCACGGCAGGTGAGGGGGAGTACCAGTGCCGTCACTTTGTGGGCGTGATCCTGGCTTTCTGGCCAGGGGGAGGGGAAGTGAGGAGGTGGGACTTCCTCTTCCAGTCAGCCCATCAGCAGCCCCGTGGTGTAATGGCGAGCACTCTGGACTCTGACTCCAGCGATCCGAGTTCAAATCCTCGGTGGAGCCTTCTTTCTGGCAGCGTGAGCGATTATCTTCACAAATTCCCTACCCACAGCAGAAGCGGGCAAATGTTCCCCTCACATCTGTCTCATTGTAAACGGTATTTGCATCGCTCTTGAAGTGCTTACTGTTTCACAAGGAGCCTTCAGAGAAACATCGAAGGCAGGAGCAGGAGGAGGCCATTCGGCCCTTCAGGCCTTGCTCCACCATTCACCACCATCTTGGCTGATCATCCAACTCAAGAGCCTCATCCTGCTCTCTCCCGATGACCTTTGACCCCATCCGCCCCAAGTGCTATATCCAGCCGTCTCTTGAATACACTCAAGGTTTTGGGCACCACCTGCTTCCTGTGGTAATGAATCCCACAGGCTCCCCACACTTTGGGTGAAGAACTGTCTCCTCATCTCTGTCCAAAACAGTCCACTCTGAATCCTCAGAGGGTGACCCCTGGTCCTGGACACACCCACCATCGGGAACATCCTCCCTGCATCTAACCTGGCTAGCCCTGTTAGTATTTTATACATCTCTATGAGATCCCTCCCTCACTCACCTGAACTCCAGTGAAAACAATCCTAACTGAGTCAATCTCTCCTCATCCACCATTCCTGCCATCCCCCGGGAATCAGCCTGGGAAACCTTCACTGCCCTCCCTCGAGAGAGAGCATCCTTCCTCAGAAAAGGAGACCAAACCTGCACACCCACTATTCTCGGGGTGGTCTCACCAAGGCCCTGTATGACTACAGCAACACACCCCTCTGCTCCTGTACCTTCCCACTACGAGGGCTCGGCTGTGGCATTGAGTATAAACTTTCAGAGTCCAGGGAGGGAGAGAGGGAAAGAAATGAGAAGAAAGAGAGGGGTAGAGGAAATGGGGAGAGAGTGCAAGAGAGGGACGAAAAGGGAAGAGCGAATGATCCTAATTGAGAGAGAGAGAGAAAGAAAGAGAGAGAGAGACGGATGTGATTGGGTGCATTGGGGGGAACCAGGTGGAAAGATGAATTGTGCCGACGCCAGGTGGGACTGCGTGACCCAGAGGTGAAAGCAAGGTCAGAATGACCTTAATCCAACTCCTGAAGACCAGAGCTTGGGGCTGAGTTATGTTGTAGGAGAAAGTGAGGACTGCAGATGCTGGAGATCAGAGCTGAAAATGTGTTGCTGGAAAAGCGCAGCAGGTCAGGCAGCATCCGAGGAGCAGGAGAATAACTCCTGAAGAAGGAGAGTGATTCCTGAAGAAGGGCTCATGCCCGAAATGTCGATTCTCCTGCTCCTTGGATGCTGCCTGATCTGCTGCGCTTTTCCAGCAACACATTTTCAGTTGAGTTGTGTTGCCACTGCATCCGGCTTGAGTTAGGCCACATGTGGAGAACGGTGCACAGGAGGAGACTTTGCCTGGATTGGAGTGTATTTCCATTGACAAGAGGTTGGACAAATTTGAAATGTTTTCGCCAGAACATCGAAGGCTGAGGGGAACCTGATGGATGTGTATAGTGATGATATGGAGGTGGAACCCCTATGTTAATTACAACCAGAAAAGCACGCCTTGCCCTGTTATCTGTTAAAATATCAGCAAGTGGTAGACAACTTGGTGGCTCAGTGTTTAGCACTAGTACCTCACAACACCAGTGTCCCAGGTTCAATTCCCGACTCTGGTAATTGTCTATGTGGGTTTCCTCCCACGTTCCAAAGATGTGCAGGTCAGGGTGAATTGGCCATGTTAAATTGCCCATAGTGATAGGTGCATTAGTCAGAGGTGGATGGGTTACTCTTTTGAGGGTCAGTGTGGACTTGTTGGGCCGAAGGGCCTGTTTCCACACTGTAGGAAATCTAATCTAAAATTCCTAATTTCCACTATTTGAAGAAAAAAAATTTATTTCCCTAACTCTAATAGTGAACACTAAACGAGAACTATTCACTAATTCAAGCCCCTTTTATTCTTAACTAGAGTAGAGCAGCTTTATTTGTTGCTCCTTCCATATACAGCTGGAACAATAAAATTGAGACAGCGTTCCTCCAGGAGTAAGGTGCTATATAAACACGAGAGTACAGTCATACAGAGAGCAACATAAAGTACATAGAGAAATGCAAAACATCACAATAATTGCTGACAAGACCAAACATAAGGCATGGTGGTGGACAAATTACATTGGAACAGTGAATGATCAGTAATAAAACATTGTTTTAGCAACAATTCAAAACATCGCCCAAAATTAGCAGATGGAATAGAGTGCGATCCACCTTGTCTCAGTCGATTCCCTCGAACTCAGCACCGCCCTCCTAACCTGCAATTTTCTTCCTGATCTCTCCGCCCCCACCCCACTCTGGCCTATCACCCTCACCTTGACCTCCTTCCACCTATCACATCTCCATCGCCCCTCCCCCAAGTCCCTCCTCCCTACCTTTTATCTTAGTCTGCCTGGCACACTCTCCTCATTCCTGATGAAGGGCTCTGGCCCGAAACGTCGAATTTCCTGTTCCTTGGATGCTGCCTGACCTGCTGTGCTTTAACCAGCAACACATTTTCAGCTGCGATCACACAGTGTTAAGGAGCCTGACGGTTTGGGGGATGGAACTGTTGTACAGTCTGGTGGTGACAGACCGAGTGTTCCGGTATCTTCTGCCAGATGGCAGGAGGGAGAAGAGTGAGGGGTCTTCCACAATGCTCCTAGCCTATCAGATGCAGCGTGTGGTGTAAATGTCCGTCATGGAGGGAAGAGAGACCCTGATTGACCTTCTCAGTATTACTTACTACAAAAATACTATTCCAATAACGCAGTTATCAAACATTACAAGAACATAATCTCAAGTCTACACAGTCCCCGCTGTCTTCAATCTTCCATTTGATGATCTCCCTGGGTTATCTACTTTCATTTTACTATGAGTATGTTTTGTGTGAAAAGCTACCCTTGATAGAAAGTGTCTTCTAATTTCTTTGAAAGCGAGATGTTAGATGGGCAGTTAGCTCTCCGGCTCTACTGCGGTTGCTCAGCTGATCAGTGGCAGTTGCTGTCTGATCAAATTTTCAAAATGCTCTGATTTTATACACCCCGCAACATCATTCCCTGTGGTTGGTCTGATATTGTCAAAACAATGAATTCAAACTCGATTGGTTTTTAGTATCCAGAGCATGATTTGAAGTAATTGGTTAACTTTGAATTGTTGTCAAAACAGCAACCAAAACTCAGGTATCCATTTAATAGCCAACTGTCGCATGGAACATCTCGTCTTCCAGACTTTCCAATCAGCCAACTGAGTTTGCATTTAAGTTTACTTCAATATTCAGAAAACACTCTCTATTTTAAAGGGAACATACCCTTTTTTGACTTCATAACAGAATAAACTAGGGTGGAAGTGTCAAATGCTGGAGGGCACGGGGTTAACGTGAGAAGGGGAATGCTTTAAAAGAAGCTATGCGAGGCAATTTTTTTCACACAGAGGGTAGTCAGTGTGTGGGAGGGAGGTGTTAGAAGCAGATGCAATAGCAAAATTTAAAAGGCAGATATATCCAACAGGCAGAGAACAGAGGGATATGCATCATGTGCAGACAGATGGGATTATTTTAGAATAACATTGTGCTTGGTGCACACCTGGTGGGCTGAAGGGCCTGTTTCTGTGCTGGCCTGTTCTATGTTCTGTTATGGACCAGGCCAGACCCCCTCAAAATATTTAAAGAAAGTAGCCTAGACCCTAAAGTTTCTTGTTGTTTTAGGCAGGTGTAGAGTGGATATTCCAGCTGCCATGACCACTCAGTTTTAAACAAAACAGAATTTATTTCCAGACAACTGACTGAAACACGAGGAAGAGAGAACAGAATAGAGAATAGGAACATCTCCGGGACACCCGCACCAATCAACCACACTGCCCCATGGCCCAACATTTCAACTCCCCCTCCCACTCTGCTGAGGACATGGAGGTCCTAGGCCTCCTTCACCGCCGCTCCCTCACCACCAGACGCCTGGAGGAAGAACGCCTCATCTTCCACCTCGGAACATTTCAACCCCAGGGCATCAGTGTGGACTTCAACAGTTTCCTCATTTCCCCTTCCTCCACCTCACCCTAGTTCCAAACTTCCAGCTCAGCACTGTCCCCATGACTTGTCCTACCTGCCTATCTTCTTTCCCACCAATCCACTCCACCCTCCTCCTTGACCTATCATCTTCATCCCCTCCCCC